>NC_086450.1:566728-766867 GCF_028390025.1 Pseudophryne corroboree | reverse complement strand
TGTATGTGGCTATAAACACACTGCCATCCTGAGAAGATGGGAAGGAGTTTACCATATGTACTAACATCACATGTATTGGCGTGTATAGGTGCAGTGTATTTCTATTATCAGGTGTGTTACTTTTATACTGCTGGAACGCCCTGTAATGTGGCTATAAACACACTGCCATCCTGAGAAGATGGGAAGGAGTTTACCATATGTACTAACATCACATGTATTGGCGTGTATAGGTGCAGTGTATTTCTAGCATCAGGTATGTTACGGTTATACTGCTGGAATGCTCTGTAATGTGGCTATAAATACACTGCCATCCTGAGAATACGGGAAGGAGTTTACCATATGTACTAACATCACATGTATTGGCGTGTATAGGTGCAGTGTATTTCTAGCATCAGGTATGTTACTTTTATACTGCTGGAACGCTCTGTAATGTGGCTATAAATACACTGCCATCCTGAGAAGATGGGAAGGAGTTTACCATATGTAATAACATCACATGTATTGGCGTGTATAGGTGCAGTGTATTTCTAGCATCAGGTATGTTACGGTTATACTGCTGGAATGCTCTGTAATGTGGCTATAAATACACTGCCATCCTGAGAATACGGGAAGGAGTTTACCATATGTACTAACATCACATGTATTGGCGTGTATAGGTGCAGTGTATTTCTAGCATCAGGTATGTTACTTTTATACTGCTGGAACGCTCTGTAATGTGGCTATAAATACACTGCCATCCTGAGAAGATGGGAAGTAGTTTACCATATGTACTAACATCACATGTATTGGCGTGTATAGGTGCAGTGTATTTCTATTATCAGGTGTGTTACTTTTATACTGCTGGAACGCTCTGTAATGTGGCTATAAACACACTGCCATCCTGAGAAGACAGGAAGGAGTTTACCATATGTACTAACATCACATGTATTGGCTTGTATAGGTGCAGTGTATTTCTAGCATCAGGTATGTTACTTTTATACTGCTGGAACGCTCTGTAATGTGGCTATAAATACACTGCCATCCTGAGAAGATGGGAAGTAGTTTACCATATGTACTAACATCACATGTATTGGCGTGTATAGGTGCAGTGTATTTCTATTATCAGGTGTGTTACTTTTATACTGCTGGAACGCTCTGTAATGTGGCTATAAACACACTGCCATCCTGAGAAGATGGGAAAGAGTTTACCATATGTACTAACATCACATGTATTGGCGTGTATAGGTGCAGTGTATTTCTATTATCAGGTGTGTTACTTTTATACTGCTGGAACGCTCTGTAATGTGGCTATAAATACACTGCCATCCTGAGAAGGAGTTTACCATATGTACTAACATCACCTGTATTGGCGTGTATAGGTGCAGTGTATTTCTATTATCAGGTGTGTTACTTTTATACTGCTGGAACGCTCTGTAATGTGGCTATAAATACACTGCCATCCTGAGAAGATGGGAAGTAGTTTACCATATGTACTAACATCACATGTATTGGCGTGTATAGGTGCAGTGTATTTCTATTATCAGGTGTGTTACTTTTATACTGCTGGAATGCTCTGTAATGTGGGTATAAATACACTGCCATCCTGAGAAGATGGGAAGGAGTTTACCATATGTACTAACATCACATGTATTGGCATGTATAGGTGCAGTGTATTTCTAGCATCAGGTATGTTACTTTTATACTGCTGGAACGCTCTGTAATGTGGCTATAAATACACTGCCATCCTGAGAAGATGGGAAGGAGTTTACCATATGTACTAACATCACATGTATTGGCGTGTATAGGTGCAGTGTATTTCTATTATCAGGTATGTTACTTTTATACTGCTGGAACGCTCTGTAATGTGGGTATAAATACACTGCCATCCTGAGAAGATGGGAAGTTTACCATATGTACTAACATCACATGTATTGGCGTGTATAGGTGCAGTGTATTTCTAGCATCAGGTATGTTACTTTTATACTGCTGGAACGCTCTGTAATGTGGGTATAAATACACTGCCATCCTGAGAAGATGGGAAGGAGTTTACCATATGTACTAACATTACATGTATCGGTGTGTATAGGTGCAGTGTATTTCTAGCATCAGGTGTGGTGTCACTCTTCATCACCCTAGGTCATTCCAAACCTCGATCCTCAGGGTGCAGCAACAGGACAGGCTACAGCACAGAACTTTATACGGGGCTATATCACACATACTACATTATACTATATGGGGATATATCACACACACTGCATTATACTATACAGGGTTATATTATACGGGGCTATATCACACACTGCATTATACTACACAGGGTTATATTATACGGGGCTATATCAACCACTGCATTATACTACACAGGGTTATATTATACGGGGCTATATCAACCACTGCATTATACTACACAGGGTTATATTATACGGGGCTATATCACACATACTGCATTATACTACACAGGGTTATATTATACGGGGCTATATCACACATACTGCATTATACTACACAGGGTTATATTATAAGGGGCTATATCACACATACTGCATTATATTACACGGGGATACACTATATTGGGTTATATTACATGGGGGACACTACACGGGGATATATTATGTGGGGATATAATATACAGGGTTATATTACACGGGGATATACTATACAGGGTTATATTACACAGGGATATATTATACAGGGTTATATTACACAGGGATATATTACACAGGGATATATTATACAGGGATATATTACACGGGTATATACTATACAGGGTTAAATTACACGGGGATATATTATACAGGGTTATATTACACTGGGATATACTATACAGGGTTAAGTTACACAGGGTTACATTATACGGGGTTACATCACACGGGGATATAGTATACAGGGTTACATTACACTGGGATATATTATACGGGGTTACATTACACGGGGATATATTATACGGGGATATATTATACGGGGTTACATTACACGGGGATATATTATACGGGGATATATTATACGGGGTTACATTACACGGGGATATATTATACGGGGATACATTACACGGGGATATATTATACGGGGATATATTATACGGGGTTACATTACACGGGGATATATTATACAGGGTTACATTACACGGGGATATATTATACAGGGTTATATTGCACGGGGATATATTATACAGGGTTATATTGCACGGGGATATATTATACAGGGTTATATTACACGGGTATATATTATACAGGGTTATATTACACGGGTATATATTATACAGGGTTATATTACACGGGTATATATTATACAGGGTTATATTACACGGGTATATATTATACAGGGTTATATTACACGGGTATATATTATACAGGGTTATATTACACGGGGATATATTATACAGGGTTATATTACACGGGGATATATTATACAGGGTTATATTACACGGGGATATATTACACGGGAATTATATTACACGGGGATTATATTACACGGGGATTATATTACACGGGGATAATATTATACGGGGATTATATTACACGGGGATATACTATACAGGGTTATATTACACAGGGATATATTATACGGGGATTATATTACACGGGGATATATTATACGGGGATATATTATACAGGGATTATATTACACAGGTATATATTATACAGGGTTATATTACACGGGTATATATTATACAGGGTTATATTACACGGGGATATATTATACGGGGATATATTACACGGGGTTATATTATACGGGGATTATATTACACGGGGATATACTATATAGGGTTATATTACACAGGGATATATTATACGTGGATTATATTACACGGGGATTATATTACACGGGGATTATATTATACAGGGATATACTATACAGGGTTATATTACACAGGGATATATTACACGGGGATTATATTACACGGGGATATATTATACGGGGATTATATTACACGGGTATATATTATACAGGGATTATATTACACGGGTATATATTATACAGGGATATATTACACGGGTATATATTATACAGGGATTATATTACACGGGTATATATTATACAGGGATTATATTACACGGGTATATATTATACAGGGTTATATTACACGGGTATATATTATACAGGGTTATATTACACAGGGATATATTATACGGGGATTATATTACACGGGGATTATATTACACGGGGATTATATTATACAGGGTTATACTATACAGGGTTATATTACACAGGGATATATTACACAGGAATATATTACACGGGGATTATATTACACGGGGATATATTATACGGGGATATATTATACGGGGATTATATTACACGGGTATATATTATACAGGGATTATATTACACGGGTATATATTATACAGGGTTATATTACACGGGTATATATTATACGGGGATTATATTACACGGGTATATATTATACATAGTTATATTACACGGGGATATATCATACACCCTAGGGTCCCCACTAGTAAGCCGGGCGGCGTGGCTGTGACAGGGGCACGGGCACCGCACTGTGATACCTCCGCCCCCCGCCCGCACTCACTTCTCACTCCGTGTGAGGAACCGCGCCTGCACTTGCGCCATGTTGCGGGAGACGGGAGACACACCACAGACAGCGCCGAGCCCAGATGAGAGGATGACCGGAAGCCAGCACCACGTGTGTGACGGAGCGCGCCTGAGCGTCGAGCGAACCGATAGAAAGCGACTTGTCAGGTCTGCCCACCTCTCCCCGGTGTACTAGTGATGGCGCCGTGCCGGTAACGCTGGCGGTGACCGGTATGAGGACCGTGTGTACACCTCACTACCGGCACCGAGTAAACGCCCAGCAATTATCTCCAGCACAGCGACAGGGCCAGACAGCACGCAGTTACTTCCGGACTGTACAGCATTGCTTCCGGTTTGCGTTCCATGGCGGAGCCGGCTTCCGTGTGTCACTGCGCTTGCGCGGCTCTGTTCTCCTGACTGCGCATGCGCGGATTGACGGTCTCCATGGTGGTTCCTGCGAAAGCCAAGACGAGGTTGAGTAGACTCGTTCTGAAATTTCTGTCTTTGGGTGGCTGCTGGGTCCCTCCCCTCCCCCCTGTCTCCGCGCTGTGGGGCCGAGCGGACGGCGGGGATCATAGCGCGGGGCTTCCGGGCTCAGATTATTGTGTGGCGCTCTGAGAACATGGCGAGGAGTGAGGCGGCTGTCCCCTTCCCTCCCGTACTGTGCTGTGCGTTATACAGGGGCTGTGTTATACAGTATACAGCATACAGGGCTACATTGTACAGCATACAGGGCTTCATTATACACTATTCGGCATACAGGGCTACATTGTACAGCATACAGGGCTATGTTATACACAATACAGCATACAGGGCTTCATTATACACTAGTCGGCATACAGGGCTACATTGTACAGCATACAGGGCTTCATTATACACTATTCGGCATACAGGGCTATGTTATACAGCATACAGGGCTATGTTATACACAATACAGCATACAGGGCTGCCTTATACAGCATACAGGGCTTCATTATACACTATTCGGCATACAGGGCTATGTTATACAGCATACAGGGCTATGTTATACACAATACAGCATACAGGGCTGCCTTATACAGCATACAGGGCTTCATTATACACTATTCGGCATACAGGGCTATGTTATACAGCATACAGGGCTATGTTATACACAATACAGCATACAGGGCTTCATTATACACTATTCGGCATACAGGGCTACATTATACAGCATACAGGGCAATGTTATACAGCATACAGGGCTATGTTATACACTATACATTATAGAGGGCTGCACTATACAGCATACAGGGCTGCTTTATACACTAGTTCAAATGGAGAGGGAAAAAAAAGAATAAATAAACCACCTATAGCCCTGGGGAAAAGGGAACTTTTATGCTAAATAAATAAATAAATTACTTCCCTTTATTGATTTAATCTAAACAGATAAAGGTTTTGCTGTATAGCAAACCCCCACTTACATAGATAGCGGGTGGGATATGCACATAAAGGTTTCTTTGCTATCTTAGCTGGAAAACACTCTATGTTCCATCAACCAGGTGTTCAAAATGTTCCAAAAACAGGGTATCGTACCCCAACTCACACCGTGTCAGTAATGTTGACTCTCATCAAGGTTTCTTTTTATCTGTCTCAGAGTCCCTGGGGCCGACTACCAGGGATGATGAGACACTGATTTACTGACTGCATCTTTCGGACCATATCCTACATGATATCCTACATGAATAGTGAATACCGACTGAAGACGCCATCTGCACAGGAAGGATGCGTTCCTTCAGAGGTTCCCTGTTGTGAGAAACCATCATATAATTGACCGGATGTCTGAGAAGTTTATCAAGATCCACATAGGACACTTCTTAGACAGATAAAAGAAACCTTGATGAGAATCAACATTACTGACACTGTGTGAGTTGGGGTACGATACCCTGGTTTTGGATCATTTTGAACACCTGGTTGATGGAACATAGAGTGTTTTCCAGCTAGGATAGCAAAGAAACCTTTATGTGCATATCCCACTCCCTATCTACTTGAGTGGGGGTACGCTATACAGCAAAACCTTTATCTGTTTAGATTAAATCCATAAAGGGAAGTCATTTATTTTTCTCTTACGTCCTAGGGGATGCTGGGGACTCCAAAAGGACCATGGTATATAGACGGGATCCGCAGGAGCTTGGGCACACTAAAAAGACTTTGACTGGGTGTGAACTGGCTACTCCCTCTGTGCCCCTCCCCCAGACCTCAGTTAGACTTTGTGCCCAGGAGTGACTGGACACACACTAGGGGAGCTCTCCTGAGTTTCTCTAGAAAGACTTTTGTTAGGTTTTTTATTTTCAGGGAGACCTGCTGGCTACAGGCTCCCTGTATCGAGGGACTGAGGGGAGAGAAGTCAGACCTACTTCTTCTTAGTTAAAGGCTCTGCTTCTAAGGCTACTGGACACCATTAGCTCCAGAGGGTTCGATCACTTGGTTCGCCTAGCTGCTTGTTCCCGGAGCCGCGCCGTCACCCCCCTCACAGAAGCCAGAACAAAGAAGCCGGGTGAGTATTAGAAAAACCGAAGACTTCAGTGATGGCAGAAGACTTCAGTAACGGTACACTGTGCTCCATGCTCCCACACACAATTCACCAACGGCACTCACAGGGTGCAGGGCGCTGGGGGGGAGCGCCCTGGGCAGCAGTTACTGGGGTCAGAGGACTGGCAAAACGAATATACAGTGCCCGGGCACCGTATAGAATACCCCTCCAGTATAATAAATTTCAAATTGAGCGGGCTACATCGCGCCGGGAAGGGGCGGGGCTTAGTCGCACACTGCTCACCAGCGCCATTTTCTCTCCACTGATTAGGTGGCTATGCTGAGTACACTGAATGCAAATGGGGCTTTATTGTCTAAGAGGCTGGATAAATCTGATTCGCAGACACAAACATGGAGGAAATCCATGGAGGAGGCTTTGTCTCAGGTACAGACCACCTCAGGGTCACAAAAGCGTTCTTTTACCCAGATGGCAGATACAGTTAATGACACGGACCTTCTGATGTCGATTTCATTGAGGCTTCTTTACATCCAAGGGTTGTTAGTAGTATTCAGTATATGATTGTAGCTATCATAGATGTTTTACGTATCTCTGAGGAACCTGCTGTTCCAGACACAAGGGTTTGCTTATTTAAGGGGAAAAAGCCTGAGGTGAAGTTTCCCCCCTCTCATGAAATGAACGCGCTTTGTGAAAAGGCTTGGGAGTCGCCTGACAAAAGATGGCAGATTCCCAAGAGAATTTTTATGGCATATCCTTTCCCCTCTGACGACAGGGAAAAATGGGAGTCGTCCCCAATGTGGACAAAGCTCTGTCACGACTGTTCAAGAAGGTGACGCTTCCGTCTCCTGACACGGCTGCTCTCAAGGATCCGGCGGATCGCAAGCTGGAGACGACATTGAAGGCCATTTTTCGTTAATACTGGTGCATTGCTCAGACCTGCTGTGGCGTCGGTATCGTGAGTAGTGCTATTGCTAAGTGGGCTGATAATTTGGCTGCTGATGTGGATACCCTTGATAATAAGATTTTACTCACCGGTAAATCTATTTCTCGTAGTCCGTAGTGGATGCTGGGAACTCCGAAAGGACCATGGGGAATAGCGGCTCCGCAGGAGACTGGGCACAACTAAAAGAAAGCTTTTAGACTACCTGGTGTGCACTGGCTACTCCCACTATGACCCTCCTCCAAGCCTCAGTTAGGATACTGTGCCCGGAAGAGCTGACACAATAAGGAAGGATTTTGAATCCCGGGTAAGACTCATACCAGCCACACCAATCACACCGTATAACTCGTGATACCATATCCAGTTAACAGTATGAAACATAACTGAGCCTCTCAACAGATGGCTCATAACAATAACCCTTTAGTTAACAATAACTATGTACAATTATTGCAGACAATCCGCACTTGGGATGGGCGCCCAGCATCCACTACGGACTACGAGAAATAGATTTACCGGTGAGTAAAATCTTATTTTCTCTAACGTCCTAGTGGATGCTGGGAACTCCGAAAGGACCATGGGGATTATACCAAAGCTCCCAAACGGGCGGGAGAGTGCGGATGACTCTGCAGCACCGAATGAGAGAACTCAAGGTCCTCCTCAGCCAGGGTATCAAATTTGTAGAATTTAGCAAACGAGTTTGCCCCTGACCAAGTTGCAGCTCGGCAAAGTTGTAAAGCCGAGACCCCTCGGGCAGCCGCCCAAGATGAGCCCACTTTCCTCGTGGAATGGGCTGTTACTGATTTAGGATGCGGCAATCCAGCCGCAGAATGCTCCAGCTGAATTGTGCTACAAATTCAGCGAGCAATAGTCTGCTTAGAAGCAGGAGCACCTATTTTGATGGGTGCCTACAGGATAAAAAGCGAGTCAGTTTTCCTGACTCCAGCCGTCCTGGAAATATAAATTTTTAAGGCCCTGACTACGTCCAGTAACTTGGAATCTTCCAAGTCCCTAGTAGCCGCAGGCACTACAATAGGTTGGTTCAAGTGAAAAGCTGATACCACCTTAGGGAGAATCTGGGGACGAGTCCTCAATTCTGCCCTATCCATATGGAAAATCAGATAAGGGCTTTTACATGACAAAGCCGCCAATTCTGACACACGCCTGGCCGAAGCCAAGGCCAATAACATGACCACTTTCCATGTGAGATATTTCAAATCCACAGTTTTAAGTGGCTCAAACCAATGTGATTTTAAGAAACTCAACACCACGTTGAGATCCCAAGGTGCCACAGGAGGCACAAAAGGGGGGCTGAATATGTAGCACTCCCTTTACAAATGTCTGAACTCCAGGCAGTGAAGCCAGTTCTTTCTGGAAGAAAATCGACAGAGCCGAAATCTGGACCTTAATGGAACCCAAGTTTAGGCCCATAGTCACTCCTGACTGTAGGAAGTGCAGAAAACGACCCAGCTGAAATTCCTCTGTTGGGGCCTTCCTGGCCTCACACCACGCAACATATTTTCGCCAAATACGGTGATAATGGTTTGCGGTTACTTCTTTCCTGGCTTTTATCAGCGTAGGAATGACTTCCTCCGGAATGCCCTTTTCCTTTAGGATCCGGAATTCAACCGCCATGCCGTCAAACGCAGCCGCGGTAAGTCTTGGAACAGACAGGGCCCCTGCTGTAGCAGATCCTGTCTGAGCGTTAGAGGCCATGGGTCCTCTGATATCATCTCTTGAAGTTCTGGGTACCAAGCTCTTCTTGGCCCATCCGGAACCACGAGTATCGTTCTTACTCCTCGTTTTCTTATTATTCTCAGTACCTTTGGTATGAGAGGCAGAGGAGGGAATACATAAACCGACTGGTACACCCACGGTGTCACTAGAGCGTCCACAGCTATTGCCTGAGGGTCCCTTGACCTGGCGCAATATCTAGTTTTTTGTTTAGGCGGGACGCCATCATGTCCACCTGTGGCCTTTCCCAACGGTTTACCAACAGTTGGAAGACTTCTGGATGAAGTCCCCACTCTCCCGGGTGTAGGTCGCGTCTGCTGAGGAAGTCTGCTTCCCAGTTGTCCACTCCCGGAATGAACACTGCTGACAGTGCTAAGACGTGATTTTCCGCCCATCGGAGAATCCTTGTGGCTTCTGCCATCGCCATCCTGCTTCTTGTGCCGCCCTGTCGATTTACATGGGCGACTGCCGTGATGTTGTCTGATTGGATCAGTACCGGCTGGTTTTGAAGCAGAGGCCTTGCCAGACTTAGGGCATTGTAAATGGCCCTCAGTTCCAGAATATTTATGTAGGGACGACTCCTGACTTGACCAAAGTCCTTGGAAATTTCTTCCCTGTGTGACTGCCCCCCAGCCTCGAAGGCTGGCATCCGTGGTTACCAGGACCCAGTCCTGTATGCCGAATCTGTGGCCCTCTTGAAGGTGAGCACTCTGCAGCCACCACAGTAGAGATACCCTGGTCCTTGGAGACAGGGTTATCAGCCGATGCATCTGAAGATGCGATCCCGACCACTTGTCCAAGAGGTCCCACTGAAAGGTTCTTGCATGGAACCTGCCGAATGGAAATTTGCTTCGTAAGAAGCTACCATTTTTCCCAGGACTCGTGTGCAGTGATGCACAGATACCTGTTTTGGTTCCCGGAGGTCTCTGACTAAAGATGACAGCTCCTTGGCTTTCTCCTGCGGGAGAAACACTTTTTTCTGTTCTGTGTCCAGAACCATCCCCAGGAACAGTAGGCGTGTGGTAGGAACCAGCTGTGACTTTGGAATGTATAGAATCCATCCGTGCTGTTGTAGCACTTCCCGAGATAGTGCTACTCCGACCAACAACTGCTCCTTGGACCTCGCCTTTATCAGGAGATCGTCCAAGTACGGGATAATTAAAACTCCCTTTTTTCGAAGGAGTATCATCATTTCTGCCATTACCTTGGTAAAGACCCTCGGTGCCGTGGACAGTCCAAACGGCAGTGTTTGGAATTGGTAATGGCAAACCTGTACCCCAAATCTGAGGTACTCCTGGTGAGGATGGTAAATGGGGACATGTAGGTAAGCATTCTTGATGTCCAGGGATACCATGTAATCCCCCTCCTCCAGGCTTGCAATAACCGCCCTGAGCGATTCCATCTTGAACTTGAATTTTTTTATGTATGTGTTCAAGGATTTCAAATTTAAAATGGGTCTCACCGAACCGTCCGGTTTCGGTACCACAAACAGTGTGGAATAGTAACCCCGTCCTTGTTGAAGTAGGGGCACCTTGACTATCACCTGCTGGGAATACAGCTTGTGAATTGCCTCTAGCACAGCCTCCCTGCCTGAGGGAGTTGTCGGCAAGGCAGATTTGAGGAAACGGCGGGGGGGAGACGCCTCGAATTCCAGCTTGTACCCCTGAGATACTACTTGAAGGATCCAGGGATCCACCTGTGAGCGAGCCCACTGATCGCTGAAATTTTTGAGGCGGCCCCCCACCGTACCTGGCTACGCCTGTGGAGCCCCCGCATCATGCGGTGGACTCAGAGGAAGCGGGGGAAGAATTTTGATTCTGGGAACTGGCTGACTGGTGCAGCTTTTTCCCTCTTCCCCCGTCTCTGTGCAGAAATGAAGCGCCTTTGACCCGCTTGCTTTTCTGAAGCCGAAAGGACTGTACCTGATAATACAGTGCTTTCTTAGGCTGTGAGGAAACCTGAGGTAAAAAAATTTCTTCCCAGCTGTTGCTGTGGATACGAGGTCCCAGAGACCATCCCCAAACAATTCCTCACCCTTATAAGGCTCTATGTGCCTTTTAAAGTCAGCATCACCTGTCCAGTGTCGGGTCTCTAATACCCTCCTGACAGAATGGACATTGCATTAATTCTGGATGCCAGCCGGCAAAATATCCTTCTGTGCATCCCTCATATATAAGACGACGTCTTATGTTCGCAAAATAGTATCCCTGTTTGACAGGGTTACAGACCACGCTGCAGCAGCACTATCTGCAGGTCTCAATCTAGTACCTGAGTGTGTAAATACAGACTTCAGGATAGCCTCCTGCTTTTTATCAGCAGGTACCTACAAAGTGGCCGTATCCTAAGACGGCCGTGCCACCTTTTTTGACAAACGTGTGAGCGCCTTATCCACCCTAGGGGATATCTCCCAGCGTAACTTATCCTCTGGCGGGAAAGGGTACACCATCAGTAACTTTTTAGAAATTACCAGTTTCTTATCGGGGGAACCCACGCTTTTTCACACTTCATTCACTCATTTGATGGGGGAACAAAATACTGCCTGCTTTTTCTCCCCAAACATAAAACCCTTTCTCTGACGTCCTAGTGGATGCTGGGAACTCCGTAAGGACCATGGGGAATAGCGGCCCCGCAGGAGACAGGGCACATCTAAAGAAAGCTTTAGGATCACCTGGTGTGCACTGGCTCCTCCCCCTATGACCCTCCTCCAAGCCTCAGTTAGATTTTCTGTGCCCGACGAGAAGTGTGCACACTAGGGGCTCTCCTGAGCTCTTTGTGAAAGTTTTAGTTTAGGTTTATTATTTTCAGTGAGACCTGCTGGCAACAGGCTCACTGCATCGAGGGACTAAGGGGAGAAGAAGCGAACTCACCTGCGTGCAGAGTGGATTGGGCTTCTTAGGCTACTGGACATTAGCTCCAGAGGGACGATCACAGGTTCAGCCTGGATGGGTCACCGGAGCCGCGCCGCCGGCCCCCTTACAGAGCCAGAAGAGCGAAGAGGTCCGGAAAAATCGGCGGCAGAAGACTTTCCTGTCTTCAGATAAAGGTAGGCGCACAGCACCGCAGCTGTGCGCCATTGCTCTCAGCACACTTCACACTCCGGTCACTGAGGGTGCAGGGCGCTGGGGGGGCAGCGCCCTGAGACGCAATAAATCGATAGAAAACCTTTTATGGCTAAAATAAATGCATCACATATAACTCCTGGGCTATATGGATGCATTTAACCCCTGCCAAAACATACAAGAAAACGGATGATAAGGACGCCGAGAAAGGGGCGGAGCCTATCTCCTCAGCACACTGGCGCCATTTTCCCTCACAGCTCAGTTGGAGGGAAGCTCCCTGGCTCTCCCCTGCAGTCACTACACTACAGAAAGGGGTTAAAAAAGAGAGGGGGGCACAAATTAGGCGCAGTATAAACAATACAGCAGCTATAAAGGGAAAAACACTTATATAATGTTATCCCTGTATATATATAGCGCTCTGGTGTGTGCTGGCAAACTCTCCCTCTGTCTCCCCAAAGGGCTAGTGGGGTCCTGTCCTCTATCAGAGCATTCCCTGTGTGTGTGCTGTGTGTCGGTACGTTTGTGTCGACATGTATGAGGAGAAAAATGATGAGGAGACGGAGTAGAGTGTCTGTAATAGTGTTGTCACCCCCTGGGGGGTCGACACCTGAGTGGATGTACTGTTGAAATTGCGTGACAGTGTCAGCTTTGTATAAAAGACAGTGGTTGACATGAGACAGCCGGCTACTCAGCTTGTGCATGTCCAGACGTCTCATACAGGGGCTCTAAAGCGCCCGTTACCTCAGATACAGACGCCGACACGGATACTGACTCCTGTGTCGACGGTGAAGAGACAACCGTGATTTCCAATAGGGCCACACATTGCATGATTGAGGCAATGGAAAAAGTTTACACTCTTCTGATAATATAAATACCACCAAAAAAAGGGGTATTATGTTTGGTGAGGAAAAACTTCCTGTAGTTTTCCTGAATCTGAGAAATAAAATGAGGTGTGTGATGATGCGTGGGTTTCCCCCCGATAACAATTGATAATTTCTAAAAAGTTATTGGCAGTATACCTTTTCCCGCCAGAGGTTAGGGTGCGTTGGGAAACACCCCCTAGGGGGGATAAGGCGCTCACACGCTTGTAAGAACAAGGGCTCTACCCTCTCTGGAGATGGCCGCCCTTAGGGATCCTGCTGATAGAAAGCAGGAGGGTATCCTAAAATGTATTTACACACATACTGGTGTTATACTGCGACCAGCAATCGCCTCAGCCTGGATGTGCAGTGCTGGGTTGGCGTGGTCGGATTCCCTGACTGGAAATTTTATATCCTAGATAAGGACAGTATATTATTGCCTATAGAGCAATTAAAAGATGCATTTCTATATATGCATGATGCACAGCGGAATATTTGCCGACTGGCATCAAGTATAAGTGCGTTGTCCAATTATACCAGTAAAGTGGTCAGGTGATGCGGATTCCAAACGGCATTTGGAAGTATTGCCTTAACAAAAAAGGGGATGTACCCCAGGTCGCCTCTCAAAATAAGACGCCGTATTATCAGGTGCAGTCCTGGTTGGCAAGCGGACAAAAGGGTTCCTCTTTTCTGCTCGTGACAGAGGGAGAGGAAAATGGCTGCAGAGATCAGCCAGTTCCAAGGAACAGAAACTCTTTTCCGCCTCTGCCAAGCCCTCAGTATGACGCTAGGGCTTTACAAGTTCAGGCACGGTGGGGTCCCGTTCTCAATGAATTTCAGTGCGCAGTGGGCTCACTCGCAAGTAGACCCCTGGATCCTTCAGGTAATATTTCAGGGGTACAAATTGGAATTCGAGACGTATCCCCCTCGCCGTTTCCAAAGGTCTGTTTTACCGACGTCTCCCGCTGACAGGGAGGCAGTTTTGGAAACCATTCACAAGCTGTATTCCCAGCAGGTGATAATCAAGATACCCCTCCTGCAACAGGGAACGGGGTATTATTCCACACTATTGTGGTACCGAAGCCAGACGGCTCGGTGAGACCGATTTTAAAATCTAAAATCTTTGAACACTTGCATACAGAGGTTCAAATTCAAAATTGAGTCACTCAGAGCAGTGATTGCAAACCTGGAAGAAGGGGACTACATGATGTCTCGGGACATCAAGGATGCTTACCTTCATGTCAAAATTTACCCTTCTCACCAAGGGTATTTCAGGTTATGGTACAGAACTGTCACTATCAGTTCGGACGCTGCCGTAGGGATGGTCCACGGCACCCCGGGTCTTTACCAAGGTAATGGCCGAAATGATATCCCTTCGAAGGAAGGAAATTTTAGTTATCCCTTACTTGGACGATTCCCTGATAAGGGTAAGATCCAGGGAACACTTGGAAGTCGGTGTAGCACTATCTCAGGTAGTGTTGCGGCAGCACGATTGGATTCTCAATATTCCAAAATCGCAGCTGGTTCCGACGACTTGTCTTCTGTTCCTAGGGATGATCCTGGACACAGTCCAGAAAGAAGGTGTTTCTCCCGGAGGAGAAAGCCAGGGAGTTATCCGAGCTAGTCAGGAACCTCCTAAAACCGAACCAAGTCTCAGTGCATCAATGCACAAGGGTTCTGGGTAAAAATGGTGGCTTCCTACGAAGCAATCCCATTCGGCAGATTCCACGCAAGACTTTCCAGTGGAACCTACTGGACAAATGGTCCGGGTCGCATCTTCAGATGCTTCAGCGGCTAACCCTGTCACCGGGGACAAGGGTATCCCTCCTGTGGTGGTTGCAGAGTGCTCATCTTCTAGAGGGCCGCAGATTCGGCATTCGGGACTGGGTCCTGGTGGCCACGGATGCCAGCCTGCGAGGCTGGGGAGCAGTCACACAGGGAAGGAATTTCCAGGGCTTATGGTCAAGCCTGGAGACATCTCTTCATATAAACATTCTGGAACTAAGGGCCATTTACAATGCCCTAAGTCAAGCGAAACCCCTGCTTCAGGGTCAGGCGGTATTGATCCAATCGGACAACATCACGTCAGTCGCCCACGTAAACAGACAGGGCGGCACGGGAAGCAGGGGGGCAATGGCAGAAGCTGCAAGGATTCTTCGCTGGGCGGAAGATCATGTGATAGCACTGTCAGCAGTGTTCATTCCGGGAGTGGACAACTGGGAAGCAGACTTCCTCAGCAGACACGATCTACACCCGGGAGAGTGGGGACTTCATCCAGAAGTCTTCCACATGATTGTGAACCGTTGGGAAAAACCAAAGGTGGATATGATGGCGTCCCGCCTCAACAAAAAACTGGACAGGTATTGCGCCAGGTCAAGAGACCCTCAGGCAATAGCTGTGGACGCTCTGGTAACACCGTGGGTGTTCCAGTCAGTGTATGTGTTCCCTCCTCTGCCTCTCATACCAAAAGTACTGAGAATTATACGGCAAAGGGGAGTAAGAACGATACTCGTGGCTCCGGATTGGCCAAGAAGAACTTGGTATCCGGAACTTCAAGAGATGCTCACGGACGAACCGTGGCCTCTACCTCTAAGAAAGGACCTGCTCCAGCAGGGGCCTTGTTTGTTCCAAGACTTACCGCGGCTGCGTTTGACGGCTTGGTGGTTGAACGCCGGATCCTGAAGGAAAAAGGCATTCCAGATGAAGTCATCCCTACCCTGGTCAAGGCCAGGAAGGACGTAACCGCAAAACATTATCACCGCATTTGGCGAAAATATGTTGCGTGGTGGGAGGCCAAGAAGGCCCCTACAGAGGAATTTCAACTGGGTCGTTTCCTCCATTTCCTGCAAACAGGACTGTCTATGGGCCTAAAATTAGGGTCCATTAAGGTTCAATTTTCGGCCCTGTCGATTTTCTTCCAAAAGGAACTGGCTTCAGTGCCTGAAGTTCAGACATTTGTAAAAGGGGTACTGCATATACAGCCTCCTTTTGTGCCTCCAGTGGCACCTTGGGATCTCAATGTTGTGTTGAGTTTCCTAAAGTCACATTGGTTTGAACCACTCACCACTGTGGACTTAAAATATCTCACATGGAAGGTGACGATGCTGTTAGCCCTGGCTTCAGCCAGGCGTGTGTCAGAATTGGCGGCTTTATCATATAAAAGCCCTTATTTAATATTTCATTCTGACAGGGCAGAATTTGAGGACTTGTCCTCAATTTCTACCTAAGGTGGTTTCTGCATTTCACATGAAGCAACCTATTGTGGTACCTGCGGCTACTAAGGACTTGGAGGATTCCAAGTTGCTTGACGTGGTCAGGGCCCTGTAAATATATGTTTCCAGGACGGCTGGAGTCAGAAAATCTGACTCGCTGTTTATCCTGTATGCACCCAACAAACTGGGTGCTCCTGCTTCTAAGCAGACGATTGCTCGTTGGATTTGTAGTACAATTCAGCTTGCACATTCTGTGGCAGGCCTGCCACAGCCAAAAATCTTAAAATGCCCACTCCACAAGGAAGGTGGGCTCATCTTGGGCAGCTGCCCGAGGGGTCTCGGCTTTACAACTTTGCCGAGCAGTTACTTGGTCAGGAGCAAATACGTTTGTAAAATTCTACAAATTTGATACCCTGGCTGAGGAGGACCTGGAGTTCTCTCATTCGGTGCTGCAGAGTCATCCGCACTCTCCCGCCCGTTTGGGAGCTTTGGTATAATCCCCATGGTCCTTACGGAGTTCCCAGCATCCACTAGGACGTCAGAGAAAATAAGAATTTACTTACCGATAATTCTATTTCTCGTAGTCCGTAGTGGATGCTGGGCGCCCATCCCAAGTGCGGATTGTCTGCAATACTGGTACATAATTATTGTTACCAAAAAATTCGGGTTATTGTTGTAGTGAGCCATCTTTTATAGAGGCTTCTCTATTATCATGCTGTTAACTGGGTTCAGATCACAAGTTGTACAGTGTGATTGGTGTGGCTGGTATGAGTCTTACCCGGGATTCAAAATCCTTCCTTATTGTGTACGCTCGTCCGGGCACAGTATCCTAACTGAGGCTTGGAGGAGGGTCATAGGGGGAGGAGCCAGTGCACACCAGATGATCCTAAAGCTTTCTTTAGATGTGCCCTGTCTCCTGTGGGGCCGCTATTCCCCATGGTCCTTACGGAGTTCCCAGCATCCACTACGGACTACGAGAAATAGAATTATCGGTAAGTAAATTCTTATTTTTTTAGTGGTACTTGGGTTAATGTCAGAAATGTGTAACACATTTTTTATTGCCGGGATCATGTAACGGATGTTCCAAGTGGATTGTGTATATGTTTCAACCTCGTCGACACTGGAGTCAGACTCCGTGTCGACATCTGTGTCTGCCATCTGAAGGAGCGGGCGTTTTTGAGCCCCTGATGGCCTTTGAGACGCCTGGGCAGGCGCGGGCTGAGAAGCCGGCTGTCCCATAGCTGTAACGTCATCCAGCCTTTTATGTAAGGAGTTGACACTGTCGGTTTATACCTTCCACCTATCCATCCACTCTGGTGTCGGCCCTACAGGGGGCGACATCACATTTATCGGCATCTGCTCTGCCATCACATAAGCCTCCTCATCAAACGTGTCGACACAGGCGTACCGACACACCGCACACACACACAGGGAATGCTCTGACTGAGGACAGGACCCCACACAGCCCTTTGGGGAGACAGAGAGAGAGTATGCCAGCACACACCAGAGCGCTATATAATTTAGGGATTAACACTATATTGAGTGAATTTTTCCCAATAGCTGCTTGTATATACAATATTGCGCCTAAATTTAGTGCCCCCCCTCTCTTTTTAACCCTTTGAGCCTGCAAACTACAGGGGAGAGCCTGGGGAGCTGTCTTCCAGCTGCACTGTGAAGAGAAAATGGCGCCAGTGTGCTGAAGGAGATAGCGCCGCCCCTTTTTCGCGGACTTTTCTCCCGCTTTTTTATGGATTCTGGCAGGGGTATTTATCACATATATAGCCTCTGGGGCTATATATTGTGATATATTTGCCAGCCAAGGTGTTAATAGTGCTGCTCAGGGCGCCCCCCCCCCCCCCCCAGCGCCCTGCACCCTCAGTGACCGGAGTGTGAAGTGTGCATGAGGAGCAATGGCGCACAGCTGCAGTGCTGTGCACTACCTTGGTGAAGACTGATGTCTTCTGCCGCCGATTTTCCGGACCTCTTCTTGCTTCTGGCTCTGTAAGGGGGACGGCGGCGCGGCTCCGGGAACGGACACCAAGGCCAGTTCCATGCGGTCGATCCCTCTGGAGCTAATGGTGTCCAGTAGCCTAAGAAGCCCAAGCTAGCTGCAAGCAGGTAGGTTCGCTTCTTCTCTTCTTAGTCCCTCGATGCAGTGAGCCTGTTGCCAGCAGGTCTCACTGTAAAATAAAAAACCTAAAATAAACTTTCTTTCTAGGAGCTCAGGAGAGCCCCTAGTGTGCATCCAGCTCGGCCGGGCACAGAAATCTAACTGAGGCTTGGAGGAGGGTCATAGTGGGAGGAGCCAGTGCACACCAGGTAGTCTAAAAGCTTTCTTTTAGTTGTGCCCAGTCTCCTGCGGAGCCGCTATTCCCCATGGTCCTTTCGGAGTTCCCAGCATCCACTAGGACGTTAGAGAAAAGGATAATATTATTTTGACTCTTGGTTATATCAAGGACGCTGCAGATTACCTAAAGGATGCTGCGAGGGATGTTGGCCTCTTGGGATCAAGAGCCAATGCCATGCCGGTCTCGGCCAGGAGGGCGCTGTGGATTCATCAATGGAATGCTGATGCCGACTCCAAGAAGAATATGGAAGCTCTCCCTTTTAAAGGTAGTGTCTTGTTTGGTGACGGCCTTGCTGACCTGGTGTCTACCGCTACTGCGGGTAAGTCATCTTTTCTTCCTTATGTTCCCACACAACAGAAGAAGGCACCCCATCAGCAGATGCAGTCCTTTCAGCCTAATAAATAAAAAAAAGGAAAGGGCTCGTCTTTCCTTGCTTCAAAGGGTAGAGGAAGGGGAAAGAAGTCTACTGCAGTGTCAGGCACCCAGGACCAAAAGTCCTCCCCTGCCTCTACCAGATTTACAGCATGATGCTGGGGCTGCCCTGCGGGAGTCCGTACCGGTGGGGGGCCGTCTTCGATTCTTCAGTCAGGTCTGGTTTCAATCGGCCCTGGATCCTTGGGTTTTAGACATAGTGTCCCAAGGGTACAAACTGGAGTTTCAGGAGATGCCCCCCCGCCGCTTTTTTGTGTCGGCCTTGCCAGTTTCACTTCCCGAAAGAGAAGTGGTAAATGCTGCGATACAAAAGTTGTGTAAACAGAGGGTCGTTGTGCCGGTTCCCCCATCCCAACGGGGAAGGGTTCTATTCGAGCCTCTTTGTCGTGCCGAAGCCAGACGGCTCGGTCAGACCGATTCTGAACCTGAAATCCCTCAATCCATACTTGAAACATTTCAAGTTCAAGATGGAGTCTCTTCGAGTGGTGATCTCCAGCCTCGAAGGAGGGGATTTTATGGCGTCAGTCGACATAAAGGATGCTTACTTGCACGTCCCGATATACCCTCCTCATCAGGCCTTCTTGAGGTTTGCGGTACAGGATTGTCATTACCAATTTCAGACGTTGCCGTTTGGGCTTTCCACGGCGCCGAGGGTTTTCACCAAGGTAATGGCGGAAATGATGGTTCTCCTTCGCAAGCAAGGGGTCACAATTATCCCGTACTTGGACGATCTCCTGATAAAGGCGAGGTCCAAGGAACAGTTGTTAAGAAATGTGGATCTCTCCCTGTCGGTTCTGCGACATCACGGTTGGATTCTAAATTTGCCAAAGTCTCAGTTGATCCCGTCCACTCTGCTGCCCTTCCTGGGCATGATCCTAGACACGGAGCTACAGAGAGTGTTTCTTCCGGAGGACAAAGCTCTGGAAATCCAGACCATGGTCAGGGAGCTTCTGAGGCCGACAAGTGTGTCGATTCAGCAATGCACTCGGGTGCTAGGGAAGATGGTTGCTGCTTACGAAGCCATTCCGTTTGGCAGGTTTCATGCCCGGGTGTTTCAGTGGGATCTGCTGAATAAATGGTCTGGGTCTCACCTGCACATGCACCGGAAAATAAGTCTATCTTCCAGGGCCAGGATTTCTCTCCTGTGGTGGCTGCAAGGTTCTCACCTTCTAGAGGGGCGCTGATTGGGAATCCAGAACTGGGTCCTGCTGACCACAGATGCAAGTCTCGGAGGCTGTGGCGCAGTCACGCAAGGAGGAAGTTTCCAGGGAAAGTGGTGAAGCCAGGAATCTTGTCTCCACATAAATGTTCTCGAGTTAAGAGCCATTTACAACGGCCTCCTGCAAGCGAAGTACCTTCTTTAGGGTCTCCCTGTCCTGATCCAGTCGGACAACATAACAGCGGTGGCGTACGTAAACCGCCAAGGCGGAACAAGGAGCAGGGCGGCAATGGCGGAGGCCACAAGAATCCTTCGCTAGGCGGAACAGCATGTGAGCGCTCTGTCAGCAGTCTTCCGGGTGTGGACAACTGGGAAGCAGACTTCCTCAGCAGACATGATCTCCATCCGGGAGAGTGGGCTCTTCATCAAGAGGTATTTGCAGAAGTGACAAGGCGTTGGAGAATTCCTCTGATAGACATGATGGCGTCTCGCCTCAACATGAAGCTTCCGAGGTATTGTTCCAGGTCAAGGAACCCCAAAGCCAGTGCAGTGGACGCCCTGGTAACTCCGTGGGTGTTTCAGTCGGTGTATGTGTTCCCTCCGCATCCTCTCATTCCAAAGGTGCTGAGGATCGTAAGACGAACGAGGGTTCAGGCAATACTCGTCGTTCCAGATTGGCCACGGAGGGCCTGGTATCCGGATCTTCAGGAATTGCTTGTAGAAGATCCTTGGCTGCTTCCTCTAAGAGAGGGCCTGTTGCTGCAGGGGCCCTGTGTGTTTCCGGACTTACTGTGGCTGCGTTTGACGGCGTGGAAGTTGAACGCCAAATCCTAGCTCGGAAAGGTATTCCCGGGGAGGTCATCCCCACTCTCCTTAAAGCTAGGAAGGAGGTTACGGCAAAACATTATCACTGTATTTGGAGAAAGTATGTGTCGTGGTGTGAAACCAAAGCAGCTCCTGCGGAGGAGTTTCACTTGGGTCGTTTCCTCCACTTTTTACAGGCGGGCGTAGATGCAGGCCTGAAATTGGGTTCCATCAAAGTGCAGATTTCGGCTTTATCTATTTTCTTTCAATAGGAATTGGGCGTCCTTCCTGAGGTTCAGACTTTCGTGAAGGGAGTGCTGCATATCCATCCTCCATTTGTGGCGCCGTGGGATCTTGAAGTGGTGTTGCAGTTCTTATGTCTCACTGGTTTGAGCCTTTGCGTAAGGTTGAGCTAAAGTTTCTCACTTGGAGAGTGGTCATGCTTTTGGCTCTGGCGTCTGCCAGACGAGTGTCCGAGTTGGCGGCTTTGTCTCACAAGAGCCCATATTTGATCTTTCATTTGGATAGAGCGGAATTGAGGACTCGTCAACAATTTCTGCCGAAGGTGGTTTCTTCGTTTCACATAAACCAACCTATTGCGGTACCTGTGGCTACGGATGCTGTGGCGGTCCCAAAATCTCTTGATGTTGTAAGAGCTTTGGAAATTTATGTCGCCAGAACAGCTCTTACTAGGAAGACAGAGGCTCTGTTTGTCCTGTATGCTTCCAACAAGATTGGAAATCCTGCTTCTAAGCAAACTATTGCACGTTGGATTTGTAATACGGTTCAGCAAGCTCATTCTTCGGCTGGGCTACCGTTGCTGAAGTCAGTAAAGGCTGTCAAAGTAGAAAAATATTGTAATGCATGTCCCCACGTACTAACCCCATGCACATGCCCGCTGCGCGTGCACTCAATCTGCCGTGCGTGCACATATCCGCAATTTGCGTAACAGAGCTTTTCACGGCCATGCGCCTTGGCGCGTGGTATGCACATTTACGGTAGAGTTTGTGAACGCATAGAGGGTTATTAGAACATTACATATTTAACCCAAATAGTGCATGTTGTTCCCATAGTTCCCTTTCACCATGTCAGCGAGTATCAATAGTTTAAACAGTTCCTGGACAGAGAGATTCGCCTTTGCATGATAGGAAGGGTCAGATAAAGGTTGGAAGGTGATGTCTAGTATCCAGCTGTAGGGTATTTTGAGGGTAACATTCCGGTGTTAGTTAGAGAAAGATCGCATGTTCCTGCGTATAGTTATGTGCAAAAGTAGAATATGAACATTAACTGTATTTACTGTATTTTATGTATGCGGCGGGAATCCAGAGGATACCACCCACAAGAGCAGTTGGGGAAAGACATCGCCCACCTATTCAAATCCACCTATGACCTTTTCTGTAATGTAGAGACACATCCCTGTGTCCAATGGACAATGAGCTCACAGTGACCATTGTATTGTGTATGCATGTTGTGTATAAAAAGACCATTGATGCCTGGCCGGTCAGAAGACTCTGAACGCTATCTGTATGACCAGCGGAGGACCGGCCGGGTTGCGCTTGCGAACATTCTCACGTATGTACATTCTCTGTAGCCATTATCCTGTTTAGATTTACTTGTTAGCCTGTAGTGTATGACTTGTATTGTTTTACCTTTTGGAATTAATCCACTGTAGCCTTAGAACCCTGTGGTTGCAACTACAAATCAGTGTTGTGTTTTCACTTTCCTGCAAGGGCTTTAAAGTAGATTTATCTGTATAAGGTGTATTGGTATTGATAAGGCGTACGCACTGCGGATACTTTGTACCGTCAGCGCTACTTAAGGTTTAAGGTGTAACATCGTTGCAGTACTTTGCTGCTAAGGGTTAAAGTGTACTCATATCATTGCATTGTATCATTAACAAGGTTTAAAGGTTATCAATTGTGTGTGCGCTCGCTGTGTGTTTTCTGTACACTCAGCGCGGCGTGTGTACGCCAAGTACGTACCACGTGCAGGACTCTGTACGCAAATAGCGTACAAAGTGCGTAGCACGTGTATTCAGTCTAGCGGCCATAGCGGCTCCACGGTAAAAGTGTATTTAGAGGTATAGCTTTACGGTCTAAGATAATATCGACATCAATTGGGGGCATCGTCCGGTTCTTCCTCATACCCGCAGCCTAGCATATTTTCGCAGACTTTATCTATCAGCAAAGGGCGGAAAGGTATCCCCTGTAAGCCTTCTCTTGGTCGATGGATACACTAGTGCTGATTAGATAAGCGTCTGCGCTGCATGGTTTGAAGGGATGCTGGAGGGATCCGTAAGGTAAGAACGCAAAAGCTATTTTTCCTTTTTTTAAATCTGTAAATTTCTGTTTTGGCGCCAAATGCGCACGCAACACACGCATACACCTGTATTTTGTACTTTGCATATCTGCTCGCATTATTGCCATAAGCATTGATTACTAGATTCATTTTGACCTGTACTGAGAAAATTTGTTGCTATTTACTTAAAATACAGTGTTAATAGTTAAGGAAGTAAGTGTAAGACGCACACGCAGCCTGGCCTAGTTGTAAAGGTTTATACAGTAGAAACTGTGTGGTGTGCTCAGTAAGCGATTATAGTTAAATATCGCTTACATTTATAGAAGTGTGGGATTTGTAGTACTGCGGACGTACGGCTTTTGTACACGTGTCTCGGACAGCGTACGCAATGTAAAGGCATACACACGTGGCGTGTTCACGCAACGTGCGTAAAAGTACGACCGCTAAATACAAAGCACACAATAGCATTGTTTTAGTTTAGACGCGAAATGGTAGCCACGCGATAATAGCACAAATTGATCAGTGTCCAATATTTAGTTTAAATACCTTTTTTACTGTATCACCTCTGGAATTAGGGCTGTTTTCCTGAATGAAAGTTAATTTTCTGTACAGAAAAACCGAAGTGTATATGAGTGAACGAGCGTGAGTGTGCAAACAATAAAGGTTTTGTGGACCCAGGGAATTCGGGATCCCGTCGGAGACCACACCAGGTGAGTGGACACTTGGTGGCGTGAGAGTGGCTTGCTCACGTTAACATTGATTAAGGTATAAAGAAGCAATTAGTATAACAGCAGACCAAGAGGTCAGCGAAGTCAGAAAACCGCTGACAAGGTCAAGCGAAGCTCTGAATACCTCGGCCTAAAAGGTCAGCGAGGTTTTGTGTAGAGAGCGCAGCCCAGGTGGTTAGCGTAGAACCCATATAGGCCCGTTCAGATACGCTTCGGCTGAGGTTTCGCAGCCTGAAAAATGATTCCATTGGTCGTACAGCGGATAAGTAACAGTTACCTATACGCTGTGCGATTGTACCACGCGTTCGTGAGTGCAATACTTAGCCCACCGCGATACCCTTTTACGAGTTGTGCGTAAAAATCGCGGGATCATTGACGCTAAGTGTAGCACACGCAACGTGATTTGTGTAACAATTTTTTTTTGTTTTAAGGGAGTTTCGCTTGTCACTCAGGAAATCTCCAACGACCAATATTTACTGGGAAGGGTAAGTCACTCCCACACACTCTCAGTAAATAAAGGTTACACAGGGGCCCGAGGTTGGGTACGACCGACGCTGACGACAGTGTTTAGGTGTATTGGCCAACGTGGGCGTGAGTGGGTGAGAGCGCTCGGAGAACTTTCACCGTTGCCTTACCACTGAGTATTTTGTTTTTTTGTAGGAATTTGCTGAGAAGGTATTACCTGCAAAAGATGGGGGCCAGTTGCTCAAGTAAGGGACGATCAACCAGGGTTCAGGTTGATATTCCGCGGCCCAAGGGGTCGGCGAGGTACATAATGTGTGAGAAATATGGCTCACACACAGAGGTTTTATGCAATGAATGGGAACGTATGACTGCGGAAGACAGGGAATCATCCCCTAAATTAGGCAGTTTTAATCCAGAGGTGTTGCAGAATTTAAGGCTTAGGATATGTCTAATAAAATCCCGAAAAGAAAGGATCAGACACTCAAACTGTTTACATTTATGGCAACGAGAGAGTGATATGCAAACGGAACTAGCTCACACAGCTGGTTCCAAACCTAGCAGGAAACTGATGGCAACTGCACCATCACCACCGTATATTACAGGGGAGAAAGTGGCTACAGAGAATGGCATACTAATATATGATAAGAGTGAACTTGATAAATGTATTAATGCTAACCCGTGCAAGTTGTATCCCATCTTAAACTTCCCTCAGGACTGCGACCAAGAAGCTGAACCCAGCACGATATCGGCACTCTCTCTAGCAGCCACCATACAAGACACACAAGTGGGCACGGCCCAACCAGTAGGAGCAGTAGCAAAGGCCCCTAGCGGAGGGATAGGTGAGGTCGTGTCCACAGGTAAGTACGGTACAGTACATTATGCAGAGACAATTGCACCTCACATTGTAGAAGCAACCCAGAATGATGTAATTGAACTAAATCCTGTCAGGGTGATCGCAGTCCCCAATGGGAAGACTGACGCTCAGGGAATCACTCCCGTCAGGAACATTGCTATGCATTGTCCCTGGTTCCGGACAGAATTGAGGACAATTATGTCTGAATTTCCCGATCCCAGAAAAGATCTAGCCGCATGTCAGAGGTTTATTAGAGAACTAGGTAATGCCACCGAACCCACAAACAAAGATTGGCGGACAGTTCTACGGGCATGTTTACCCTCCAATATTGACCCTGTGAAATTCATTGCTGATTGTAAATTAGACGCAGAGGTACCTCTCACTGATGAGTACACTCAGGAGAATGTACGACAGATCAATCTGCAATTAGGAGTATATTTCCCAACTGTTGTCAAGTGGAATAAAATCTTTTCTATAAGACAAAAAGAAGGTGAAGCTGCTTCTGAATATTTCCATCGAGCACTGCAGGAAATGGCTAGATACACTGGGGTCGAGGACATTAAGGAAAATGTACATCATAGAGAGGTAGCTGTGTCCGTATTAATGGACGGTTTGAAAGAAACGTTGAGAACAAGGGTACAAACCACTTAACCTAACTGGAGAGGTATTTCGGTGGCTGCATTAAGAGAGTCCGCTATCGAGCACGATCGGAACATCATTAAGCACAGGGAGTCACAGGGGGATAAGCTGATGACCGTAAGTATCAAAGCCCTGACAACGAAGCCACATCAGCCTAAACCCCAGACCCCTGATGGTAAGTCGTATGTAGTCAAATGTTATAATTGCCAGAGGGAAGGACATTACTCACGAAACTGTAATTATAAAAGCAACGTATATCGACCCCCTAGACCAGAACATGACTCACAGCATAACACACGTAATTGGGATCAGGGACCGCATAGGAGGAATTATGAGCCACATGCAGGGGAAACAAGGAGGTACCCACCTAGGAAGGACTGGCAGACCTCTGGAAATTCTCAGCTACCCCCCTCACATATTGTAGCTGCCAGCGCGCTGCGGGAGGGTCACAACATACAATAGGGGTTAGGCCACACCTGTAGTTTGCAGCCAGTGAAGTTGATTGCTAGCCTTGGAAATGAACCTGAGGTCACAGTTGATGTAGCTGGTAGATCACTACCTTTCCTTGTAGATACAGGGGCGGCCAGGTCAGTGTTAAATTCAACGGTAGGTATAAAAACAACGGGTAAAACAATTTCTCTAACGTCCTAGTGGATGCTGGGAACTCCGAAAGGACCATGGGGAATAGCGGCTCCGCAGGAGTCTGGGCACAACTAAAAGAAAGCTTTTAGACTACCTGGTGTGCACTGGCTCCTCCCACTATGACCCTCCTCCAAGCCTCAGTTAGATTTTTGTGCCCGGCCGAGCTGGATGCACACTAGGGGCTCTCCTGAGCTCTTAGAAGAAAGTATATTTTAGGTTTTTTATTTTACAGTGAGACCTGCTGGCAACAGGCTCACTGCAACGAGGGACTAAGGGGAGAAGAAGCGAACCTACCTGCTTGCAGCTAGCTTGGGCTTCTTAGGCTACTGGACACCATTAGCTCCAAAGGGACCGACCGCATGGAACTGGCCTTGGTGTTCGGTCCCGGAGCCGCGCCGCCGTCCCCCTTACAGAGCCAGAAGCAAGAAGAAGTCCGGAAAATCGGCGGCATGAAGACTTCTGTCTTCTCCAAGGTAGCGCACAGCACTGCAGCTGTGCGCCATTGCTTCTCATACACACTTCACACTCCGGTCACTGAGGGTGCAGGGCGCTGGGGGGGGGGGGGGGGCGCCCTGAGCAGCAATAAAAACACCTTGGCTGGCAAAACAATCACAATATATAGCCCCAGAGGCTATATATGTGATAATTACCCCTGCCAGAATCCTTAACAAAAGCGGGAGAATAGTCCGCGAAAAAGGGGCGGAGCTATCCCCCTCAGCACACTGGCGCCATTTTTCCCTCACAGTTCCGCTGGAAGGAAGCTCCCTGGCTCTCCCCTGCAGTCTACACTACAGAAAAAGGGTAAAAAAGAGAGGGGGGGCACTAAATTTAGGCGCAACATACATATATAGCAGCTATAGGGGACATAATTCAGTTAGTCCCTGCATTATATAGCGCTCTGGTGTGTGCTGGCATACTCTCTCTCTGTCTCCCTAAAGGGCTTCTGTGGGGTCCTGTCCTCTGTTTAGAGCATTCCCGGTGTGTGTGCGGTGTGTCGGTACGGCTGTGTCGACATGTTTGAGGAGGAAAATTATGTGGAGGCGGAGCAGATGCCTGTAGAAGTGATGTCACCCCCTGCGGGGCAGACACCTGAGTGGATGGTTTTATGGAAGGAATTACGTGCAAGTGTCGACTCCTTACACAAAAAATTTGACGACATGCCAAATGCGGGACAGCCGGCTTCTCAGCTTGTGCCTGCCCAGGTGTCTCAAAGGCCATCAGGGGCTCTAAAACGCCCGCTACCTCAGATGGCAGACCCAGATGTCGACACGGATACTGATACCAGTGTCGACGACGATGAGTCTAATCTAATGTCCACTAAGGCCATTCGCTGCATGATTGAGGCAATGAAAGAGGTGTTACACATTTCAGATTTAAACCCAGGTACCACAAAAAAGGGTATTATGTTTGGGAAGAAAAAACTACCCGTAGTTTTTCCCCCATCTGAAGAATTAAATGAAGTGTGTGAAGAAGCGTGGGCTTTCCCTGATAAAAGATTGATAATCTCAAAAAAATTACTAATGGCGTTCCCTTTCCCGCCAGAGGATAGGGCACGTTGGGAAACACCTCCTAGGGTGGATAAAGCGCTCACACATTTGTCTAAAAAGGTGGCACTTCCGTCTCCGGATACGGCCGCCCTGAAGGAGCCTGCGGATAGAAAACAGGAGGCGATCCTGAAGTCTATATATACACACACAGGCATTATACTTAGACCAGCTATTGCGTCAGCATGGATGTGCAGTGCTGCCGCTGCGTGGTCAGATTCCCTGTCAGAAAATATTGACACCCTAGACAGGGACACTATTCTGCTAACCATAGAGCATATAAAAGACTCAGTCTTATACATGAGAGATGCACAGAGGGAGATCTGCCGGCTGGCATCTAAAATAAGTGCATTGTCCATTTCTGCTAGGAGAGGCTTATGGACCCGGCAGTGGGCAGGGGATGCAGATTCCAAAAGGCACATGGAAGTTTTGCCTTATAAGGGTGGGGAGTTATTCGGGGATGGTCTCTCGGACCTCGTTTCCACAGCGACAGCATTTTTACCCCATGTTCCCTCACAGCCTAAAAAAGCGCCGTTTTATCAGGTACAGTCCTTTCGGACCCAGAAAAACAGGCGAGGAAAAGGCGGGTCTTTTCTGTCCAGAGGCAGAGGTAGGGGAAAAAGGCTGCAACAAACAGCTAGTTCCCAGGAGCAAAAATCCTCCCCCGCTTCTTCCAAGTCCGCCGCATGACGGTGGGGCTCCACAGGCGGAGCCAGGTACGGTGGGGGGCCGCCTCAAAAATTTCAGCGATCAGTGGGCTCGCTCACAGGTGGATCCCTGGATCTTTCAAGTAGTATCTCAGGGGTACAAACTGGAATTCGAGGCGTCTCCCCCCCGCCGTTTCCTCAAATCAGCCTTGCCAGCAACTCCCTCGGACAGGGAGGCTGTGCTAGAGGCAATTCACAAGCTGTATTCCCAGCGCGTGATAGTCAAGGTGCCCCTACTTCAACAAGGACGGGGTTACTATTCCACACTGTTTGAGGTACCGAAACCGGACGGTTCGGTGAGACCCATTTTAAATTTGAAATCCTTGAACACATACATAAAAAAATTCAAGTTCAAGATGGAATCGCTCAGGGCGGTTATTGCAAGTCTAGACGAGGGGGATTACATGGTATCCCTGGACATCAAGGATGCTTACCTGCATGTCCCCATTTACCATCCTCACCAGGAGTACCTCAGATTTGCGGTACAGAATTGCCATTACCAATTCCAGACGCTGCCGTTTGGTCTGTCCACGGCACCGAGGGTGTTTACCAAGGTAATGGCGGAAATGATGATACTCCTTCGAAAAAAGGGAGTTTTAATTATCCCATACTTGGACAATCTCCTAATAAAGGCGAGATCCAAGGAGCAGTTGTTGGTAGGAGTAGCACTATCTCAGGAGGTGCTACACCAGCACGGTTGGATTCTAAATATTCCAAAGTCACAGCTGGTTCCGACGACACGTCTACTGTTCCTGGGAATGATTCTGGACACAGTCCAGAAAAAAGTGTTTCTCCCAGAGGAAAAAGCCATGGAGCTGTCGTCTCTAGTCAGAAACCTCCTGAAACCAAAACAGGTGTCGGTGCATCACTGCACGCGAGTCCTGGGAAAGATGGTGGCTTCTTACGAAGCAATTCCTTTCAGCAGGTTCCATGCCAGAATCTTTCAGTGGGACCTGTTGGACCAATGGTCCGGATCGCATCTTCAGATGCATCGCCTAATAACCCTGTCTCCAAGAACCAGGGTGTCTCTACTGTGGTGGCTGCAGAGTGCTCATCTTCTAGAGGGACGCAGATTCGGCATACAGGACTGGGTCCTGGTGACCACGGACGCCAGCCTTCGAGGCTGGGGGGCAGTCACACAGGGAAGAAACTTCCAAGGACTATGGTCGAGTCAGGAGACTTCCCTACACATAAATATTCTAGAACTGAGGGCCATTTACAATGCCCTAAGTCAGGCAAAATCCCTGCTTCAAAACCAGCCGGTACTGATCCAATCAGACAACATCACGGCAGTCGCCCATGTAAACCGACAGGGCGGCACAAGAAGCAGGACGGCGATGGCAGAAGCCACAAGGATTCTCCGATGGGCGGAAAATCACGTGTTAGCACTGTCAGCAGTGTTCATTCCGGGAGTGGACAACTGGGAAGCAGACTTCCTCAGCAGGCACGACCTCCACCCGGGAGAGTGGGGACTTCATCCAGAATTCTTCACACTGATTGTAAATCGTTGGGAACGGCCACAGGTGGACATGATGGCGTCCCGCCTAAACAAAAAACTGGAGAGATATTGCGCCAGGTCAAGGGACCCTCAGGCGATAGCGGTGGACGCTCTGGTGACACCGTGGGTGTACCAGTCTGTTTATGTGTTCCCTCCTCTGCCTCTCATACCAAAGGTACTGAGAATAATAAGAAAACGAGGAGTAAGGACAATACTCGTGGTTCCGGATTGGCCAAGAAGAGCGTGGTACCCGGATCTTCAAGAGATGATCTCAGAGGACCCATGGCCTCTGCCGCTCAGACAGGACCTGCTGCAGCAGGGGCCCTGTCTGTTCCAAGACTTACCGCGGCTGCGTTTGACGGCATGGCGGTTGAACACCGGATCCTAAAGGAGAAAGGCATTCCGGAGGATGTCATTCCTACGCTGATTAAAGCCAGGAAAGATGTAACTGTAAAACATTATCACCGCATATGGCGGAAATATGTTGCTTGGTGTGAGGCCAATAAGGCCCCAACGGAGGAATTTCAGCTGGGTCGATTTCTGCACTTCCTACAGGCAGGAGTGTCTATGGGCCTAAAATTAGGCTCCATTAAGGTGCAGATATCGGCTCTGTCGATTTTCTTCCAAAAAGAACTAGCTTCACTACCTGAAGTTCAGACATTTGTAAAAGGAGTGCTGCATATTCAGCCCCCTTTTGTGCCTCCAGTGGCACCCTGGGATCTCAACGTGGTGTTGAATTTCCTAAAATCACATTGGTTTGAACCACTGAAGACCGTGGATCTTAAATATCTCACGTGGAAAGTGGTCATGTTATTGGCCTTGGCTTCGGCCAGGCGTGTTTCAGAATTGGCGGCTTTGTCATGCAAAAGCCCTTATCTGATTTTCCATATGGATAGGGCAGAATTGAGGACTCGTCCCTAAGGTGGTATCAGCTTTTCACTTGAACCAACCTATTGTAGTGCCTGCGGCTACTAGTGACGTGGAGGATTCCAAGTTGCTGGACGTAGTCAGGGCCTTGAAAATTTATGTTTCCAGGACGGCTGGAGTCAGGAAAGCTGACTCGCTATTTATCCTGTATGCACCCAACAAACTGGGTGCTCCTGCTTCTAAGCAGACTATTGCTCGCTGGATTTGTAGCACAATTCAGCTGGCGCGTCCTAAATCAGTTAAAGCCCATTCTACAAGGAAGGTGGGCTCATCTTGGGCGGCTTCATCTTGGGCGGCTGCCCGAGGGGTCTCGGCTTTACAACTTTGCCGAGCTGCTACTTGGTCAGGGGCAAACACGTTTGCAAAATTCTACAAATTTGATACCCTGGCTGAGGAGGACCTTGAGTTTTCTCATTCGGTGCTGCAGAGTCATCCGCACTCTCCCGCCCGTTTGGGAGCTTTGGTATAATCCCCATGGTCCTTTCGGAGTTCCCAGCATCCACTAGGACATTAGAGAAAATAAGATTTTACTCACCGGTAAATCTATTTCTCGTAGTCCGTAGTGGATGCTGGGCGCCTGTCCCTAGTGCGGATTGTCTGCAATAATTGTACATAGTTATTGTTTAATAACGGGTTATTGTTATGAGCCATCTGTTGAGAGGCTCAGTTTTGTTTCATACTGTTAACTGGATATGGTATCACGTGTTGTACGGTGTGATTGGTGTGGCTGGTATGAGTCTTACCCGGGATTCAAAATCCTTCCTTATTGTGTCAGCTCTTCCGGGCACAGTATCCTAACTGAGGCTTGGAGGAGGGTCGTAGTGGTAGGAGCCAGTGCACACCAGGTAGTCTAAAAGCTTTCTTTTAGTTGTGCCCAGACTCCTGCGGAGCCGCTATTCCCCATGGTCCTTACGGAGTTCCCAGCATCCACTACGGACTACGGGAAATAGATTTACCGGTGAGTAAAATCTTATTTTCAGCAATGGGGGTAACAGGAGTAGTGCAACACTATCCCTTAAGTAGACCAGCGGAGATTACGGTAGGGCCTTTGCAGACCAAGCACTCCTTTTTGCTAGCTGCATCGGCTCCGACTAATCTACTTGGGAGAGATTTATTGTGTAAGATGAGTTGTGTCATATATTGTACTCCTGAGGGTGTCTTCTTAGATATACCCGAGAATCACGTTCAGGAAGTGCAGGATATGTTGGACACCCCACAAAGGTTAATGTCACACTCTGCTGTTATAGACAGGTGTCCATCCAAGGTAGAGGAAATGATCTCCCAGATACCGGAATCCCTCTGGACCAAAGATGGACAAGACACTGGATTGATGGCAAATGTAGCTCCTGTAGTAGTACAAGTAAAAGATGGTAGGATAGCTCCAAAAATCCCACAGTATCCTCTGAAACCAGAGGTGGAATTAGGAGTGTACCCAGTCATAGAGCGCTTGCTACAACAGGGCATCCTAGTTAGGATGTCCAGCACTGCCAATAGTCCCATCTTCCCTGTGAAAAAGAGTGGGGGGAGGGGTTACAGGCTAGTGCAGGATCTAAGGGGGATAAACAAAATAGTTGAGAGCCAATTCCCCGTAGTGCCAAATCCAGCTGTCATCCTCATGCAAATTCCCCCTACTGCGAAGTTTTTCACTGTCATTGACCTCTGTTCTGCTTTCTTTTCGGTCCCTCTGCACCCTGACAGTCAATACTTGTTTGCATTTACATACAGGGGAGTACAGTACACCTGGACTCGCCTACCCCAAGGTATCATTGACAGCCCAAGTATTTTCTCCCAGGCTTTGCATGACTGTTTACAATCCTTTCAACCTGAGAGCAGATCAGTATTAATACAGTATGTGGATGACTTACTGCTGTGTTCTGACTCACTCGAATCGTCCTTGAAAGACACGAAACAGCTTCTGTTTCACCTTTCTAATAAAAGGACAAGTTACAGTTGTGCCAGACCAAGGTGAAATATTTGGGACATTGCTTGACACAAGGACTGAGACACCTCACCGCTGATAGAATACAGGCAATTCGCGACATGACTCTGCCACAAACCCAGCAGCAGATCCGCACTTTCCTTGGAATGTGTGGGTACTGCCGAAACTGGATCCCAGGGTTCTCCATTCTGGCTTTACCTTTGCAGGAAATGGTCTCCTCGAACAAACCAGATCGGATCTCTCACACAGATGAGTCCGAACTGGCATTTGAGAGACTTAAACAATGCCTATCACAGGCACCTGCATTAGGCATGCCAGATTATGGGAAGCCTTTTGAGTTATACGGTACGGAAAGTGCTGGGTGTGCGGCAGGTGTCCTAACCCAGAGACATGGTGATGCCAGCAGGCCGGTAGCTTACTACAGTGCACAGTTGGACACCGTAGCACGGTCTCTCCCCACATGCTTGCGAAGTGTTGCAGCGATAGCTTTGCTAGTGAGTAAAAGTGAAGATGTAGTGTTGGGACACAACCTGACCATCCATACACCTCATGCAGTGTCAGCCTTACTGAATTCTGCCCAAACCAGACATGTCTCATCGGCACGGTTTACAAGGTGGGAATTAGCACTAATGGCCCCTGTAAACACCACCATAAGGAGATGCAGCGCACTAAATCCTGCAACTTATCTCCCAGGTGTGCCTGGACAGGCACAAAGGGTGGAGGATAAGAGTGATGGTGAAGGAGGATTTAGTATAGACACTGACACACATGATTGTATGGAATATCTGAACCAAACTTTCACTGCAAGACCCGACATTAGTGACAACCCACTGGAAGGCGTAGATTTTACTTTTTACACTGACGGTAGTTGCCACAGACAGACGGCCTCGGGAGACTTGTGTACTGGATACGCAGTCGTAGATGACAAAGGTATCATAGAAGCTGAACCCCTGGGCCCACCGCACTCAGCACAAGTTGCTGAGCTGGTCGCCCTAACCAGAGCGTGTGAATTGGCTAAGGGTAAGTCAGCCAATATATATACAGATTCTAGGTATGCCTTTGGAGTAGTGCATGATTTCGGGGCCCTATGGCGCCTAAGAAATTTCATGACGGCAGCTGGCACACCCGTGGCGCATGCGACCCACATCAAAAGACTTCTAACAGCGATACAGGAACCTGACAGAGTGGCTGTTATCAAGTGCAAAGCCCACACTTACAGTCAAGACCCAGTGTCACTTGGTAACAGCCGGGCAGACGAAGCTGCCAAATCAGCAGCCAGCACCCCTATACAGACAGATACCACACAACTGATGGTATTCAATACCGTCAACACACAAAAATTAAATGAAATGCAAAATTTGTGTTCTCCACAGGAAAAGGCAGTCTGGAGGTCAAAAGTATATGGCCAGGAGTCCTCAGGACTCTGGACAGATGGACAGGGTAAGCCAGTAGCCCCCAGAGCATATCTTCCACGCTTAGCTGAGGCGGCACACGGTCTGACTCATCTGGGCAAAGAGGGTATGTGTAAGCTGGTGAGAGCCCACTGGTGTGCGCCAGGATTCTCTTCTCATGCGGGTAAGAGAGCAATGACATGTCTTATCTGCTTGAGGAAGAATATTGGAAAGTCAATACCAACAGAACCATCCCATATCCCGCCAACAGACGGACCTTTTCAGGTAATACAAATTGATTTCATACAGTTACCACCCTGCAGGAATTTAAAATATGTGTTAGTCTGTATTGATGTGTTTTCCAATTGGGTAGAAGCGTTCCCTGCTGCCACAAATACTGCTACGTTCACTGCAAAGAAAATTGTGCAGGAATTTGTGTGTAGATATGGTATCCCTAGAATAATTGAAAGTGATAGGGGTACCCATTTTACAGGTGGTCTTTCAGGTTATGTGCAAACTGATGGGAATTAATAGTAAGCTGCATACTCCGTACCGCCCACAGGCGAGTGCGAAGGTGGAAAGAGTGAACAGCACTATTAAGAACAAGCTGAACAAAGTGATGGCTGAGACTGGATTGTTGTGGCCAGAAGCTTTGCCACTAGTGTTATACAGCATCAGAACCACTCCCAGGTCCCCCCTTAACCTATCACCCTTTGAGATTCTTTTTGGTCGACAACCCCATGTAATGATAGACCCCCAGGATGATTTGAAATGCAATAATGAGGTGATTGTAAAATATATGGTTAAGATGAGCCAGCAGCTGAGGAATCAAAACATAAATCTAAAGCTGGTGATTCCTGACCTACCGTACAGTAATTGTCATGACATTGAACCTGGGGATTATGTAATGATTCAAAATTTTCTACGCTCAGGTTGCCTCATTGACCGGTGGGAAGGACCGTACCAAGTCTTACTGACCAGCACGACAGCATTAAAGGTTGCCGAGAGAGAGACTTGGGTCCACTCGTCCCACTGTAAGAAGGTCGCTGACCCAGAGAGAGCCCGTGACAGAGGAAATCGTATCACTGGAGTGTCTGTTCCGGGAAGGTTGAGAGGCAGGACTGTTGTCACGGCACCTGAGCACAGAGAACTACAAGACCAGAGGCGGTTGTCGCACCATATTTATTTCTCTGACGTCCTAAGTGGATGCTGGGACTCCGTAAGGACCATGGGGAATAGCGGCTCCGCAGGAGACTGGGCACAACTAAAAGAAAACTTTAGGTCTACCTGGTGTGCACTGGCTCCTCCCTCTATGACCCTCCTCCAGACCTCAGTTAGAATCTTGTGCCCGGCTGAGCTGGATGCACACTAGGGGCTTTCCTGAGCTCCTAGAAAAGAAGTATATTTTAGGTTTTTTATTTTCAGTGAGATCTGCTGGCAACAGACTCACTGCTACGAGGGACTAAGGGGAGAAGAAGCGAACCTACCTGCTTGCAGCTAGGTTGGGCTTCTTAGGCTACTGGACACCATTAGCTCCACAGGGATCGAACACAGGGCCCGACCTCGATCGTCCGGTCCCGGAGCCGCGCCGCCGTCCCCCTTACAGAGCCAGAAGCAAGAAGATGGTCCTGAAAATCGGCGGCAGAAGACTTCGGTTTTCAACAAGGTAGCGCACAGCACTGCAGCTGTGCGCCATTGCTCCTCATGCACACCTCACACTCCGGTCACTGATGGGTGCAGGGCGCTGGATGGGGCGCCCTGAGCAGCAATATTAACACCTTGGCTGGCAAAAAAATCACAATATATAGTCCTAGATGCTATATATGTGAAAAATACCCCTGCCAGAGATCCATAAAAAAGCGGGAGAAGTCCGCCAAAAAAGGGGCGGGGCTATCTCCCTCAGCACACTGGCGCCATTTTTCCCTCACAGCTCCGCTGGAATGATTGCTCCCAGGCTCTCCCCTGCAGTTTCAAGACTACAAAGGGTGAAAAAGAGAGGGGGGGGCACTAAATTTAGGCGCAGCAGTATATATATAAGCAGCTATAAGGGAAAATCACTCAGTTATAGTGTTCATCCCTGTGTTATATAGCGCTCTGGTGTGTGCTGGCATACTCTCTCTCTGTCTCCCCAAAGGGCTTTGTGGGGTCCTGTCCTCTGTCAGAGCATTCCCTGTGTGTGTGCGGTGTGTCGGTACGGCTGTGTCGACATGTTTGATGAGGAGGCTTATGTGGAGGCGGAGCAGATGCCGATAAATGTGATGTCACCCCCTGCGGAGCCGACACCTGAGTGGATGGACTTGTGGAAGGAATTACGTGAAAGTGTCAACTCCTTACATAAAAGGTTTGACGACATACCAAATATGGGACAGCCGGCTTCTCAGCCTGTGCCTGCCCAGGTGTCTCAAAAGCCATCAGGGGCTCTAAAACGCCCGCTACCTCAGATGGCAGACACAGATGTCGACACGGATACTGACTCCAGTGTCGACGACGATGAGACTAATGTAACTTCCAATAGGGCCACATGTTACATGATTGAGGCAATGAAAAATGTGTTGCACATTTCTGATGTTACCCCCGGTACCACAAAAAAGGGTATTATGTTAGGAGAGAAAAAACTACCAGTAGTTTTCCCCCATCTGAGGAATTAAATGAAGTGTGTGAAGAAGCGTGGGCTTCCCCCGATAAGAAACTGGTAATTTCTAAAAGGTTACTAATGACGTACCCTTTCCCGCCAGAGGATAGGTCACGTTGGGAAACATCCCCTAGGGTGGATAAAGCGCTCACACGCTTGTCAAAGAAGGTGGCACTACCGTCTCCGGATACGGCCGCCCTAAAGGAGCCTGCTGATAGGAAGCAGGAGGCTATCCTGAAGTCTGTATATACACACACAGGTATTATACTGAGACCAGCTATTGCTTCAGCATGGATGTGCAGTGCTGCAGCTGTGTGGTCAGATTCCCTGTCGGAAAATATTGATACCCTAGACAGGGACACCATATTGCTAACCGTAGAGCATATTAAAGACGCAGTCTTATACATGAGAGATGCACAGAGGGATATTTGCCGGCTGGCATCTAAAATAAGTGCAATGTCCATTTCTGCCAGGAGAGGGTTATGGACTCGGCAGTGGACAGGTGATGCAGATTCTAAAAGGCACATGGAAGTTTTGCCTTATAAGGGTGAGGAGTTATTCGGGGATGGTCTCTCGGACCTCGTTTCCACAGCAACAGCTGGGAAGTCAGCATTTTTACCCCATGTTCCCTCACAGCCAAAGAAAGCACCGTATTATCAGGTACAGTCCTTTCGGCCCAATAAGGGCAAGCGGGTTAAAGGCGCGTCCTTTCTGCCCAGAGGCAGAGGTAGAGGGAAAAAGCTGCAGCATACAGCCAGTTCCCAGGAGCAAAAGTCCTCCCCCGCTTCCTCCAAGTCCGCCGCATGACGCTGGGGCTCCACAGGGGGAGCCAGGTACGGTGGGGGCCCGTCTCAAAAACTTCAGCAATCAGTGGGCTCGCTCACGGGTGGATCCCTGGATCCTTCAAGTAGTATCTCAGGAGTACAAGCTGGAATTCGAGAAGTCTCCCCCCCCGCCGTTTCCTCAAATCTGCCTTGCCTACAACTCCCTCAGGCAGGGAGGCTGTGCTAGAGGCAATTCACAAGCTGTATTCCCAGCAGGTGATAGTCAAGGTGCCCCTACTTCAACAAGGACGGGGTTACTATTCCACAATGTTTGTGGTACCGAAACCGGACGGTTCGGTGAGACCCATTTTAAATTTGAAATCCTTGAACACATATATAAAAAAATTCAAGTTCAAGATGGAATCGCTCAGGGCGGTTATTGCAAGCCTGGACAAGGGGGATTACATGGTATCACTGGACATCAAGGATGCTTACCTGCATGTCCCCATTTACCATCCTCACCAGGAGTACCTCAGATTTGTGGTACAGGATTGTCATTACCAATTCCAGACGTTGCCGTTTGGTCTGTCCACGGCACCGAGGGTATTTACCAAGGTAATGGCCGAAATGATGATACTCCTTCGAAAAAAGGGAGTTTTAATTATCCCGTACTTGGACGATCTCCTGATAAAGGCGAGGTCCAGGGAGCAGTTGTTGGTCGGGGTAGCACTATCTCGGGAGGTGCTACAACAGCACGGTTGGATTCTAAATATTCCAAAGTCACAGCTGGTCCCTACGACACGTCTACTGTTCCTGGTGATGGTTCTGGACACAGAACAGAAAAAAGTGTTTCTCCCGGAGCAGAAGGCCAAGGAGCTGTCATCTCTAGTCAGAGGCCTCCTAAAACCAAAACAGGTGTCGGTGCATCACTGCACGCGAGTCCTGGGAAAAATGGTAGCTTCCTACGAAGCAATTCCATTCGGCATGTTCCATGCAAGGACTTTTCAGTGGGACCTGTTGGACAAGTGGTCCGGATCGCATCTTCAGATGCATCGGCTGATAGCCCTGTCTCCAGGGACCAGGGTGTCTCTGCTGTGGTGGCTGCAGAGTGCTCATCTTCAAGAGGGCCGCAGATTCGGCATACAGGACTGGGTCCTGGTGACCACGGATGCCAGCCTTCGAGGCTGGGGGGCAGTCACACAGGGAAGTAACTTCCAAGGACTATGGTCAAGTCAGGAGACTTCCCTACACATAAATATTCTGGAACTGAGGGCCATTTACAATGCCCTAAGTCAGGCAAAACCCCTGCTTCAAAACCAGCCGGTACTGATCCAGTCAGACAACATCACGGCAGTCGCCCATGTAAACCGACAGGGCGGCACAAGAAGCAGGACGGCGATGGCAGAAGCCGCAAGGATTCTCCGATGGGCGGAAAATCACGTGTTAGCACTGTCAGCAGTGTTCATTCCGGGAGTGGACAACTGGGAAGCAGACTTCCTCAGCAGGCACGACCTCCACCCGGGAGAGTGGGTACTTCATCCAGAAGTCTTCCAACTGATTGTAAACCGTTGGGAAAGGCCACAGGTGGACATGATGGCGTCCCGCCTAAACAAAAAGCTAGAAAGATATTGCGCCAGGTCAAGAGACCCTCAAGCGATAGCTGTGGACGCTCTAGTGACACCGTGGGTATACCGATCGGTTTATGTGTTCCCTCCTCTTCCTCTCATACCCAAGGTACTGAGGATAATAAGGAGAAGAGGAGTAAGAACTATACTCATTGTTCCGGATTGGCCAAGAAGAGCTGGTACCCGGAACTTCAAGAAATGATCTCAGAGGACCCATGGCCTCTGCCGCTCAGACAGGACCTGCTGCAGCAGGGGCCCTGTCTGTTCCAAGACTTACCGGGGCTGCGTTTGACGGCATGGCGGTTGAACACCGGATCCTGAAGGAAAAGGGCATTCCGGAGGAAGTCATTCCTACGCTGATTAAAGCTAGGAAAGAAGTGACCGCAAACCATTATCACCGCATTTGGCGAAAATATGTTGCGTGGTGTGAGGCCAGGAAGGCCCCAACGGAGGAATTTCAGCTGGGCCGTTTTCTGCACTGCCTACAGTCAGGAGTGACTATGGGCCTAAAATTGGGTTCCATTAAGGTCCAGATTTCGGCTCTATCGATTTTCTTCCAGAGAGAACTGGCTTCACTACCTGAAGTTCAGACTTTTGTTAAGGGAGTGCTGCATATTCAGCCCCCTTTTGTGCCTCCAGTGGCACCTTGGGATCTCAACGTGGTGTTGGATTTCCTAAAGTCACATTGGTTTGAGCCACTTAAAACCGGGGAATTAAAATATCTCACGTGGAAAGTGGTCATGCTGTTGGCCTTGGCTTCGGCCAGGCGTGTGTCAGAATTGGCGGCTTTGTCATGTAAAAGCCCTTATCTGATTTTCCATATGGATAGGGCAGAGTTGAGGACTCGTCCCCAGTTTCTCCCTAAGGTGGTATCAGCCTTTCATTTGAACCAACCTATCGTGGTGCCTGCGGCTACTAAAGACTTGGAGGCTTCCAAGTTGTTGGACGTAGTCAGGGCCCTGAGAATTTATGTTTCCAGGACAGCTAGTGTCAGGAAAACTGACTCGTTGTTTATCCTGTATGCACCCAACAAGCTGGGTGCTCCTGCTTCAAAGCAGACTATTGCTCGCTGGATCTGTAGTACGATTCAGCTTGCACATTCTGCGGCTGGACTGCCGCATCCTAAATCAGTGAAAGCCCATTCCACGAGGAAGGTGGGCTCTTCTTGGGCGGCTGCCCGAGGGGTCTCGGCTCTACAACTTTGCCGAGCAGCTACTTGGTCGGGGTCAAACACATTTGCTAAATTCTACAAGTTTGACACCCTGGCTGAGGAGGACCTAGAGTTTGCCCATTCGGTGCTGCAGAGTCATCCGCACTCTCCCGCCCGTTTGGGAGCTTTGGTATAATCCCCATGGTCCTTACGGAGTCCCAGCATCCACTTAGGACATCAGAGAAAATAAGATTTTACTCACCGGTAAATCTATTTCTCGTAGTCCGTAGTGGATGCTGGGCGCCCATCCCAAGTGCGGATTGTCTGCAATACTTGTATATAGTTATTGTTTAACTAAAGGGTTATTGTTGAGCCATCTATTGAGAGGCTCAGTTGTTGTTCATACTGTTAACTGGGTATAGTATCACGAGTTATACGGTGTGATTGGTGTGGCTGGTATGAGTCTTACCCGGGATTCAAAATCCTTCCTTATTGTGTCAGCTCTTCCGGGCACAGTATCCTAACTGAGGTCTGGAGGAGGGTCATAGAGGGAGGAGCCAGTGCACACCAGGTAGACCTAAAGTTTTCTTTTAGTTGTGCCCAGTCTCCTGCGGAGCCGCTATTCCCCATGGTCCTTACGGAGTCCCAGCATCCACTACGGACTACGAGAAATAGATTTACAGGTGAGTAAAATCTTATTTTTTCCATTTTATTATTTTCTCCATCTCCCATTACCCTCCTTTCCCCCCCTTCCTTGCTCCTTTTCTCTCCCCTTAGCAAGATGGACTTACCCCAAGAGACTGCATTCCGGGTTTTCCTATTGACCCTGTTGTTGACCAGAGCAGTCTGTTTCGGTGAGAGTACCAGAGAGGTCGAGAAAGGATCTGGAATGGGTTCTGATGACAAGGACGGATTTGTAGAATTCCAAGAGCAACACATCCACCGAGCAAAGGCGAGTATCAGAAAACGATCTGGTAGTCAAGAAACTAGGAGGCACTGTGAAGGGTTATTGGCTGAGGAAAATTGTATTTGTAGAAACTGTGAAAACATAGTTGAGGATGGGTGCATCCAGAGATGTCAGTCCAGCCTTAATATCAACATGGACCGTCATCCATTGAGTGACTATCACTCACTAGTGGGTAAGGTTTTAAACCAGACAGAATGCTGGGTGTGCTCACAAGTACCTCAAGGTCAGAGCAAGTCAGGACTAGTACCGTATCCATTAACAATAGATGAGGTACTTGAATTAAGGGGTGGGAGACCGGTGGACAAGAAATTTAATATTTCTAGGCCCCCTAGTTTGAAGCTCCACCAATATCATGTGGATAGGTCCTTAGTATGTTTCAACATTTCCAATTCCCGAAAGCCGGGAAATTGGGAAGTGACATGGAATAACCAAACTATGGCATTTTCACACAGAGCTGATAGGATACCCGTAGACCCTGAACTTATACGCCAAATAGCCGACGGTGGAAGGTATTTTCGGTACAGGTATACTCTAGGAAGTAGGACCATGCGGGTTGGAGAAGTATCACCAGGGTACTGTGCGCATATCTTACAGCCTGATACGTGTACTGAACAGATGAGAGAGTTAGGGATAGGATTTTTCACTTGGAAAGTTTGTAATATGGTGATGTCATATTCTGTCCCATATGTTCTCCCCGATGACGCATATTTCATATGCGGGAGGAAGGCGTATAAGTGGCTTGCCCCAAACTCAGAGGGATTGTGTTACATTGGAAGAGTGTTGCCAGAAGTTATGACCATAACCCATAATAAGATGAAAGACGTTCACCGCAATGCTCAAGCTCCTTACACTCACACTCACTATGAACACATCGTTAAGAGACACCTTATAGATAGGACAGAGCATGCAGCCTCTGATTTGATCCACAAATCCACCGGGATTCAATTCCTACTCGCGTTAGATATCACCCGTACCGCCAGAGGAATTATAAATTATAGGTATATCCACGCGCTAGCGAACCTAATAGATAATATCACCGAGATGTATGATGACACCTTCAGGTATACAGGGAGGGAGTTGCAAGCTTACAAAACGGAACTGATCCAGCACAGGATGGTTCTCAATTATATCACAGCGGTGACAGGCGGGTACTGTGTCACCTTGGCAACTCAGTATGGTGTGCAGTGCTGCACGTATATTACAAACAGCACTGATGACCCATCCGAGGTCATCAATCAAAAGATGGACGATATCTTGCAGTTGAAGTGGGAGTTCCGAAGGAGACACAACCTTACCCTTACTGCTGTGAGTAATGAACTGACCGGCTGGGTCTCATGGTTGAACCCACGAAATTGGTTCTCAGGTTTAGGAGAATGGGCTCAAAATGTTATCGTGAGTGTAGGAAAGTTTCTCCTTTGTATCCTGGGAGTTGTCATAATGATTGGTTTGATATTCAGGTGTGTTCGAATTTTAATGCGGTGCAAGCGGAGTACCAAAGTGATGAGTTTGAGGAGCGGGGGCATTGTTACACAAATTTATGACCCATCAATAGAGACAATGTTGTGATAAAACGTGATTCCACGGTCCGTTTCTTTAACCCGTTTCTCCTTTGTTTTCCCTCAAGCAACAATACATCCATTCGGAAAAGACTTTGATGAACACTCTAAAGACTTTGATGAACACTCTAAAGACTTTGATGGACACTCTAAAGACTTTGATGGACACTCTAAAGACTTTGATGGACACTCTAAAGACTTTGATTAACACTTTCAGCAAAGATACACCCATCCGGACAAGACTTCAACCAACACCCAAGAACGATTGCACAAATGTTATGTGATTGTATTTGTGATACGTGTCTTATCTTCATCTCTACAACCTTCAGGTAGTGACACACATAGTCGACAGGTGATGTATATATACACATATTAGCATTCACATATGTTCCCCCTCCGTGTATCATCAACTAAATGTGCACCCCATTTGTTGGAACAAGAAGCCGAAAAGAGCTCGGTAGTGTTTGTTGGCCCACTTACAGACCCTTAATACGGGATAAGAAGGATTTAATGTATACTTCGCAATACCTCGAAGCTTATCTAGAACATGTACGGCACGATGATACATGCCCCTCAGACATGGATTTCATACATACATGCTTTTACTTTTCACTAGGTCATACATTTCCCGCTTACACCTCTCCTCCTACCATCCACCCATTTATGGATAATGTATTGTATATTTCTCTATCGTCCTAAGTGGATGCTGGGGTTCCTGAAAGGACCATGGGGAATAGCGGCTCCGCAGGAGACAGGGCACAAAAAAGTAAAGCTTTACTAGGTCAGGTGGTGTGCACTGGCTCCTCCCCCTATGACCCTCCTCCAGACTCCAGTTAGATTTTGTGCCCGAACGAGAAGGGTGCAATCTAGGTGGCTCTCCTAAAGAGCTGCTTAGAGAAAGTTTAGTTTAGGTTTTTTTCTTTACAGTGAGTCCTGCTGGCAACAGGATCACTGCAACGTGGGACTTAGGGGGAAAGTAGTAAACTCACCTGCATGCAGAGTGGATTTGCTGCTTGGCTACTGGACACCATTAGCTCCAGAGGGATCGAACACAGGCCCAGCCGTGGAGTCCGGTCCCGGAGCCGCGCCGCCGACCCCCTTGCAGATGCTGAAGCGTGAAGAGGTCCGGAAACCGGCGGCTGAAGACTCCTCAGTCTTCATAAGGTAGCGCACAGCACTGCAGCTGTGCGCCATTTTCCTCTCAGCACACTTCACTGGGCAGTCACTGAGGGTGCAGAGCGCTGGGGGGGGGCGCTCTGAGAGGCAAATATAAACCTTATACAAGGCTAAAAATACCTCACATATAGCCCATAGGGGCTATATGGAGATATTTAACCCCTGCCTGACTGGAAAAATAGCGGGAGAAGAACCCGCCGAAAAAGGGGCGGGGCCTATCTCCTCAGCACACGGCGCCATTTTCTGTCACAGCTCCGCTGGTCAGAACGGCTCCCAGGTCTCTCCCCTGCACTGCACTACAGAAACAGGGTAAAACAGAGAGGGGGGGCACATTAATGGCTATATATATATATATTAAAGCAGCTATAAGGGAGCACTTAATATAAGGATATCCCTTGTATATATAGCGCTTTGTGGTGTGTGCTGGCAGACTCTCCCTCTGTCTCCCCAAAAGGGCTAGTGGGTCCTGTCTTCATTAGAGCATTCCCTGTGAGTTTGCGGTGTGTGTCGGTACGTGGTGTCGACATGTATGAGGACGATATTGGTGTGGAGGCGGAGCAATTGCCAAATATGCAGATGTCACCCCCCAGGGGGTCGACACCAGAATGGATGCCTTTATTTGTGGAATTACGTGATGGTTTATCTTCCCTTAAACAGTCAGTTGAGGACATGAGGCGGCCGGACAATCAATTAATGCCTGTCCAGGCGCCTCAAACACCGTCAGGGGCTGTAAAACGCCCTTTGCCTCAGTCGGTCGACACAGACCCAGACACGGGCACTGATTCCAGTGACGACGGTAGAAATTCAAACGTATTTTCCAGTAGGGCCACACGTTATATGATTTTGGCAATGAAGGAGACGTTACATTTAGCTGATACTACAGATACCGTAAAACAGGGTATTATGTATGGTGTGAAAAAACTACAAACAGTTTTTCCTGAATCAGAAGAATTAAATGACGTGTGTGATGAAGCGTGGGTTGCTCCTGATAAAAAGTTGATAATTTCAAAAAAGTTATTGGCATTATACCCTTTCCCGCCAGAGGTTAGGGCGCGCTGGGAAACACCCCCTAAGGTGGACAAGGCGCTCACACGCTTATCCAAACAAGTGGCGTTACCCTCTCCTGAGACAGCCGCACTTAAGGATCCATCAGATAGAAAGATGGAAGTTATTCAAAAGAATATATACACACATGCAGGTGTTATACTACGACCAGCTATAGCAACTGCCTGGATGTGCAGTGCTGGAGTAGTTTGGTCAGAATCCCTGATTGAAAATATTGATACCCTAGATAGGGACAATGTTTTACTGTCGTTAGAACAAATAAAGGATGCATTTATCTATATGCGTGATGCACAGAGGGATATTTGCACACTGGCATCTCGGGTGAGTGCTATGTCCATTTCAGCCAGAAGAGCCTTATGGACACGACAGTGGACAGGCGATGCGGATTCAAAACGTCACATGGAGGTTTTGCCGTATAAAGGGGAGGAGTTATTTGGAGTTGGTCTATCAGACTTGGTGGCCACGGCTACTGCCGGGAAATCCACTTTTTTACCTCAAGTCACTCCCCAACAGAGAAAGGCACCGACCTTTCAACCGCAGCCTTTTCGCTCCTACAAAAATAAGAGAGCAAAGGGCTTGTCGTACCTGCCACGAGGCAGAGGAAGAGGGAAGAGACACCAACAGGCAGCTCCTTCCCAGGAACAGAAGCCCTCCCCGGCTCCTGCAAAAACCTCAGCATGACGCTGGGGCCTCTCAAGCGGACTCGGGGACAGTGGGGGGCCGTCTCAAAAATTACAGCGCGCAGTGGGCTCACTCGCAGGTAGACCCCTGGATCCTGCAGATAATATCTCAGGGGTACAGGTTGGAATTAGAGACGGATCCTCCTCATCGTTTCCTGAAGTCTGCCTTACCAACCGTCTCTTCCGAAAGGGAGAGGGTGTTGGAAGCCATTCACAAGCTGTACGCTCAGCAGGTGATAGTCAAAGTACCCCTATTACAACAAGGAAAGGGGTATTATTCCACTCTATTTGTGGTACCGAAGCCGGATGGCTCGGTAAGGCCTATTCTAAATCTGAAGTCCTTGAACCTCTACATAAAAAAGTTCAAGTTCAAGATGGAGTCACTCAGAGCAGTGATAGCGAACCTGGAAGAAGGGGACTTTATGGTATCCTTGGACATCAAGGATGCGTATCTACACGTTCCGATTTACCCCGCACACCAGGGGTACCTCAGGTTCATTGTTCAAAACTGTCACTATCAGTTTCAGACGCTGCCGTTCGGATTGTCCACGGCGCCTCGGGTCTTTACCAAGGTAATGGCCGAGATGATGATTCTTCTTCGAAGAAAAGGCGTATTAGTTATCCCATACTTGGACGATCTCCTAATAAGGGCAAGGTCCAGAGAACAGCTGGAGACAGCTTTAGCACTATCTCAAGAGGTGCTAAGACAACACGGGTGGATTCTGAATATTCCAAAATCCCATTTAATCCCGACAACTCGTCTGCTGTTTCTAGGAATGATTCTGGACACGGTTCAGAAAAAGGTTTTCCTTCCAGAGGAAAAAGCCAAGGAGTTATCCGATCTGGTCAGGAACCTCCTAAAACCAGGAAAAGTGTCAGTACATCAATGCACAAGAGTCCTGGGAAAAATGGTGGCTTCTTACGAAGCAATTCCATTCGGCAGATTCCATGCAAGAATATTCCAAAGGGATCTGTTGGACAAATGGTCAGGGTCGCATCTGCAGATGCACCTGCGAATAACCCTGTCACCAAAGACAAGGGTGTCACTTCTGTGGTGGTTGCAGAAGGCTCACCTATTAGAAGGCCGCAGATTCGGCATTCAGGATTGGATCCTGGTGACCACGGACGCCAGCCTGAGAGGCTGGGGAGCAGTCACACAAGGAAGAAACTTCCAGGGAGTATGGACGAGTCTGGAAAAGTCTCTTCACATAAACATTCTGGAACTAAGAGCAATCTACAATGCTCTAAGCCAGGCGGAACTTCTCCTGCAAGGAAAGCCGGTGTTGATTCAGTCGGACAACATCACGGCGGTCGCCCATGTAAACAGGCAGGGCGGCACAAGAAGCAGGAGTGCAATGGCAGAAGCTGCCAAGATTCTTCGCTGGGCGGAGAATCACGTGATAGCACTGTCAGCAGTGTTCATCCCGGGCGTGGACAACTGGGAAGCAGACTTCCTCAGCAGACACGATCTTCATCCGGGAGAGTGGGGTCTACATCCAGAAGTCTTCAACATGTTAATAGACCGTTGGGAAAGACCAATTGTAGACATGATGGCGTCTCGCCTCAACAAGAAACTGGACAAATATTGCGCCAGGTCAAGAGATCCACAGGCAATAGCTGTGGACGCACTGGTAACTCCTTGGGTGTACCAGTCAGTGTATGTGTTTCCTCCTCTGCCGCTCATACCAAAGGTATTGAAGATCATACGGCAAAGAAGAGTAAGAACAATACTAGTGGTTCCGGATTGGCCGAGAAGGACTTGGTATCCGGAACTTCAAGAGATGCTCACGGACGAACCGTGGCCTCTACCTCTGAGAAGGGACCTGCTACAGCAGGGTCCCTGTCTTTTTCAAGACTTACCGCGGCTGCGTTTGACGGCATGGCGGTTGAACGCCAGATCCTAAAAGGGAAAGGCATTCCAGAAGAAGTCATTCCTACCTTGATTAAGGCACGGAAGGAAGTCACCGTGAAACATTATCACCGCATTTGGCGAAAATATGTAGCGTGGTGCGAGGATCGGAGGGTTCCGACGGAGGAATTCCAACTGGGTCGTTTCCTACATTTCCTGCAATCAGGATTATCTATGGGTCTCAAATTGGGATCCATTAAGGTTCAAATTTCGGCCCTGTCAATATTTTTCCAAAAAGAATTGGCCTCTGTCCCTGAGGTCCAGACTTTTGTCAAGGGAGTACTGCATATACAGCCTCCTGTGGTGCCTCCGGTGGCACCGTGGGATCTAAATGTAGTTTTAGATTTCCTCAAATCCCATTGGTTTGAACCATTGAAAAAGGTGGATTTGAAATATCTCACATTGAAAGTGACTATGTTACTAGCCCTGGCCTCTGCCAGGAGAGTATCTGAATTGGCGGCTTTATCTTATAAAAGTCCTTATCTAATCTTCCATTCGGATAGGGCAGAACTGCGGACTCGTCCGCATTTTCTCCCTAAAGTGGTATCAGCATTTCATCTGAACCAACCTATTGTGGTGCCTGCGGCCACTAGCGACTTGGAGGACTCCAAGTTGTTGGACGTTGTCAGAGCCTTAAAAATATACATTGCAAGGACGGCTGGAGTCAGAAAATCTGACTCGCTGTTTATATTGTATGCACCCAACAAGTTGGGCGCACCTGCTTCTAAGCAGTCGATTGCTCGTTGGATTTGTAACACAATTCAACTTGCACATTCTGTGGCAGGCCTGCCACAGCCTAAAACTGTAAAAGCCCACTCCACAAGGAAGGTGGGCTCATCTTGGGCGGCTGCCCGAGGGGTCTCGGCATTACAACTCTGCCGAGCAGCTACGTGGTCGGGGGAGAACACGTTTGTAAAATTTTACAAATTTGATACCCTGGCAAAGGAGGACCTGGAGTTCTCTCATTCGGTGCTGCAGAGTCATCCGCACTCTCCCGCCCGTTTGGGAGCTTTGGTATAATCCCCATGGTCCTTTCAGGAACCCCAGCATCCACTTAGGACGATAGAGAAAATAAGAATTTACTTACCGATAATTCTATTTCTCGGAGTCCGTAGTGGATGCTGGGCGCCCATCCCAAGTGCGGATTATCTGCAATACTTGTACATAGTTATTGTTAACTAATTCGGGTTATTGTTAAGGAGCCATCTTTAAGAGGCCCTTTCTGTTGTCATACTGTTAACTGGGTTTAGATCACAAGTTGTACGGTGTGATTGGTGTGGCTGGTATGAGTCTTACCCGGGATTCAAAATGCCTCCCTTATTGTGTATGCTCGTCCGGGCACAGTACCTAACTGGAGTCTGGAGGAGGGTCATAGGGGGAGGAGCCAGTGCACACCACCTGACCTAGTAAAGCTTTACTTTTTTGTGCCCTGTCTCCTGCGGAGCCGCTATTCCCCATGGTCCTTTCAGGAACCCCAGCATCCACTACGGACTCCGAGAAATAGAATTATCGGTAAGTAAATTCTTATTTTTTATCCAACCATCTGTAGATATTGTATTGTATATTTTTCTGTTTAATGTTTAGCTAGTGGCAGTTATTGTTGACTGCCAAAGTCGAAAAATATTGTAATGCATGTCCCCACGTACTAACCCCATGCACATGCCCGCTGCGCGTGCACTCAGTTTGCCGTGCGTGCACATATCCGCAATTTGGGTAACTGAGCTTTTCACGGCCATGCGCCTTGGCGCGTGGTATGCGCATTTACGGTAGAGTTTGTGAACGCATAGAGGGTTATTAGAACATTACATATTTAACCCAAATAGTGCATTTTGTTCCCATAGTTCCCTTTCACCATGTCAGCGAGTATCAATAGTTTAAACAGTTCCTGGACAGAGAGATTCGCCTTTGCATGATAGGAAGGGTCAGATAAAGGTTGGAAGGTGATGTCTAGTATCCAGCTGTAGGGTATTTTGAGGGTAACATTCTGGTGTTAGTTAGAGAAAGATTGCATGTTCCTGCGTATAGTTATGTGCAAAAGTAGAATATGAACATTAACTGTATTTACTGTATTTTATGTATGCGGCGGGAATCCAGAGGATACCACCCACAAGAGCAGTTGGGGAAAGACATCGCCCACCTATTCAAATCCACCTATGACCTTTTCTGTAATGAAGACACATCCCTGTGTCCAATGGACAATGAGATTACAGTGACCACTGTATTGTGTATGCATGTTGTGTATAAAAAGACCATTGATGCCTGGCCGGTCAGAAGACTCTGAACGCTATCTGTATGACCAGCGGAGGACCGGCCGGGTTGCGCTTGCGAACATTCTCACGTACATACATTCTCTGTAGCCATTATTCTGTTTAGATTTACTTGTTAGCCTGTAGTGTATGATTTGTATTGTTTTACCTTTTGGAATTAATCCACTGTGGCCTTAGAACCCTGTGGTTGCAACTACAAATCAGTGTTGTGTTTTCACTTTCCTGCAAGGGCATTAAAGTAGATTTATCTGTATAAGGTGTATTGGTATTGATAAGGCGTACGCTTTGCGGATACTTTGTACCGTCAGCTCTACTTAAGGTTTAAGGTGTAACATCGTTGCAGTACTTTGCTGCTAAGGGTTAAAGTGTAATCATATCATTGCATTGTATCATTAACAAGGTTTAAAGGTTATCAATTGTGTGTGCGCTCGCTGTGTGTTCTCGGCGTGTGTACGCCAAGTACGTACCACGTGCGGGACTCTGTACGCAAATAGCGTACAAAGTGCGTAGCACGTGTATTCAGTCTAGCGGCCATAGCGGCTCCACGGTAAAAGTGTATTTAGAGGTATAGCTTTACGGTCTAAGATAATATCGACATTATCAAGGACCATTCTACCAGGAAGGTGGGCTCATCTTGGGCAGCTGCCCGAGGGGTCTCGGCACTTCAGCTTTGCCGAGCAGCTACGTGGTCGGGTTCAAACACCTTTGTTTTACAAGTTTGATACCCTGGCTGAGGAGAACCTTATGTTTGCTCAATCGGTGCTGCAGAGTCGTCCGCACTCTCCCGCCCGCTCTGGAGCTTTGGTATAGACCCCATGGTCCTTTTGGAGTCCCCAGCATCCTCTAGGGCGTAAGAGAAAATAGGATTTTAATACCTACCGGTAAATCCTTTTCTCCTAGTCCGTAGAGGATGCTGGGCGTCCATCCCAGTGCGGACTGTTCCTTGCAGTTGTATTGATACTGGTTATGTTTGGTTACACGTGGGTTGTGTATCAGTTATATTCAGCTTGTTGCTGTTGTTAGTTCATACTGTTATCTGGTTTCCTGCTACTCCGGTTGTACGGTATGTGTGGTGTGGGCTGGTCTGTTTTTCGGCCTTAGTTTATCAAAAATTCTTTCCTCGAAATGTCAGTCTCTCCTGGGCACAGTTCCTATAACTGAGGTCTGGGGGAGGGGCATAGAGGGAGGAGCCAGTTCACACCCAGTCAAAGTCTTTTTAGTGTGCCCAAGCTCCGGCGGATCCCGTCTATACCCCATGGTCCTTTTGGAGTCCCCAGTATCCTCTACGGACTAGGAGAAAAGGATTTGCCGGTAGGTATTAAAATCCTATTATTTAGCATAAAATTTCCCTTTTCCCCAGCGCCATAGGTGGTTTATTTAGTCATCTTTTTTCTCTCCATTTGATCTATTGGATCTTGGTGAATCCAAATGAATAAATTACCCCATAGGCTGCTTTCCCTTGCGCCAAGTTGTGTCTCTTACATACCACAATTTTTTTTTTGCCTTATACCCTATACAGCATACAGGGGCTGTGTTATATAGTATACATCATACAGGGGCTACGTTATACAGCACACAGAGCTGCCTTATACACTATACATCATACAGGGTCTACATTATACAGCATACAGGGCTACATTATACACTACATCATACAGGGCTACACTATACATCATACAGGGCTACATTATACACTATACATCATACAGGGCTACACTATACAGCATACAGGGCTGCCTTATACACTATACATCATACAGGGTCTACATTATACAGCATACAGGGCTACATCATACACTATACATCATACAGGGCTACACTATACATCATACAGGGCTACATTATACACTATACATCATACAGGGCTACACTATACAGCATACAGGGCTGCCTTATACACTATACAGCATACAGGGGCTACATTATACATCATACAGGGTTACACCCTGCCATCTGACCCTTTCCCTCCTGTGCTATACATCATACAGGAGACAAAATTCTAGAGCTAATTGCGATAATGACAAGGGATAACCTGGATATTGTCAAATGAATACCGTGATTGCATAATTCTAGGTAATGAATCGTAGAACTACACTTACCAGCAAATTGTATTGCATCTGCTGATTATCTCAAATGAATACCATGATTGCATAGTTCTAGGTATATTGAAAAAGAGTGTTTTCTGCAGCAGGGTACACTGGTATTCCACAGGGAATGACATCGGGGGTGTAGAGTTGGATCTTGATCCGAGGCGCCAACAGGCTAAAGCTTTGTCTGTTCCCAGGATGCACTGCACCGCCTCCTCTATAGCCCCGCCTCCAGGCACTGGCGCTCAGTTTGTAAGTTGGTGCCTGCAGTGCAGGCAGCTAACAGGAGGGCTGCGCTAGGCAGCCCTGAAAAGAGCTTTTCTGACAAGAAAGAAGACTTCAAGGGCCGCAGCATAGTCATCTGATGCTATATGTGATGCTGACATACCGTGCTGCGGCTCCCTCACCTCCCTCACCGCGCCACCAGGTACTTACAGCGGAGTCGCTCCGGTTTCATCAGGCACACATACCGCCGCTGCTCTCCTGGATCGCGTGGCCGTACAAGTTAGGGAGGAGGAAAGAGGGCCCCCAGGTGGGACCCACTGAAAACGCTCTGTTGTCTCCGGAGACTGACCGCGCCACTGGCGTGGACACTGTGGCCGTGCAGGGACCCCACTATATCCACCAGGGCAAGGAGCACAGGTTGGATTTACTAAAATCCGTTTATTACAGGCTCCATAGTACCCGGTGGTGAAGTCCAGCAGAGGGGATAAGGCTCTGACCTGTAGCCCCTCCCCCAGCCCCAGGCGCCATCTACAGCAGATGTTCCCGCCCCTCTCTCTCTCCCTCACTCCCTGTCAGCGTTTGGGCGCCATTACACAGAGCTGCGCTGATCTGGGACTGCCGGGTGATGCCTCCTCTGTAAAGCCGCCAGCATCATCAGCGCTGTGCGTTTACAGGACACTTACGTATTCTACATGTCATTTAGACAGCGTTAGTGAAGAACAAGTGCATTACTACAGGGATATTCATCCAGTCTTTACTGTGCATTGTTATATCTGTATTCATACATAGTATTATGTGGTAATACTAGTCCAGTGCAGTCTTATTGTTATGTGTAATCATTTCTTTTACGTCCTAGAGGATGCTGGGGACACTTCAAGAACCATGGGGTATAGACGAGATCCGCAGGAGACACGGGCACTTTAAGACTTTCAAATGGTGTGACCTGGCTCCTCCCTCTATGCCCCTCCTACCAGACTCCAGTTTTAGAATCTGTGCCCAGTGAGACTGGATGCACACTGAGGAGCTCTACTGAGTTTCTCTGAAAATACTTTGTTAGGTTTTTTATTTTCAGGGAGACCTGCTGGCAACAGTCTCCCTGCATCGTGGGACTGAGGAGAGAGAAGCAGACCTACTTCTGTGAGTTAAAGGCTCTGCTTCTTAGGCTACAGGACACCATTAGCTCCTGAGGGTCTGATCGCTAGGTACTCCTAGATGCTCGTTCCCAGAGCCCGCCGTCACCCCCCTTGCAGAGCCAGAAGTCAGAAGACAGGTCAGTGTTCGCAAAAACGCGCTATAGCGCGTTTTTTACCCGGTATTGATGTTCAGGGACTCACTTTTCCAACATGTGTGAGTCCTCTGGGACGCGCTCCACTGCAGCCAATCCATAGCCTGGCAGATTGATTGGCGTGGCGGCCCGGCGGCAGGCTTTAAAAACAGGAGGTGGAGCCTTGCCAGTCAGGATATGACAGCGCAGGTCCGTGGCAGCGATCCTCTGTGACATGGGGTAACCCGCGGCTGGGGAGGGGGTTTGGCTTCTGAGTGCCGCCAGTGGTCCGTGGCCGGGGAGAGGGGGGGGTCGGGTCGGGTGCACGGTAAGAGCTCGTTATAAGTGGCGTGGGGAGAGGGGGGCTGTCTGTTCCCGCGGTGGGGGCTGGTTCAGGGACGGCATTACAATGAGTCTCACTGACTCATTAAATGCCGTGACCAGCGCTGCGCCTGTTCGCCCGCACACCGCCAGTGTCCCAGAGCCTGTGTATGAAGACGGCCACTGCACAGCCAGTCACTCGGGTCCTGTCTCCCGGCCAGTAAAAGATTCGCTCTCCTTCTCCTCCCACTCAAATGCTGCCTGCGTTTTACTAATCTAAACTCCCCCTCTATTGCTGCTGACACGGACACCGGGCTGGAAGGGGAGGACTGGGGCCGCTCTCACAGCCCTTGCCTACTTCTATTACACCCCTGTCCTGACCGTCCCCGGAATGTGCAGAGGCACTGGCAGCCGTGTCCATGCAAAGTAGCAGCCCTAGATTATATACACCACTGACAAGCAATGCTACAGTAGTACAAGCCTCTCTCTCAATCACTCCCTTTCCTCTGCCTCCATCTATCCCCTCTCTCTCGGTCTCCCCCCCCCCCCCCCCCTCTTTCCATCTCACCCCCTTTTCTCTCTCGCTCTGTCAGTCTCGTTCCCTCTCCCTCTCTGTCCGCCTCGTTCCCTCTCTCTCTCTGTCCATCTCGTTTCCTCCCTCTCTCTCTGTCCGTCTCCTCGTTCTCTCTCTGTCCGCCTCGTTCCCTCTCTCTCTCTCTCTCTGTCCGTCTCCTCGTTCTCTCTCTCTCTCTCTGTCCGTCTCCTCGTTCTCTCTCTCTCTCTGTCCGTCTCCTCGTTCTCTCTCTCTCTCTGTCCGTCTCCTCGTTCTCTCTCTCTCTGTCCATCTCCTCGTTCTCTCTCTCTCTGTCCGTCTCCTCGTTCTCTCTCTCTCTGTCTGTCTCCTCGTTCTCTCTCTCTCTCTCTGTCCGTCTCCTCGTTCTCTCTCTCTCTGTCTCCTCGTTCTCTCTCTCTCCGTCTCCTCGCTCTCTCTCTCTCTCTCTCTCTCCGTCTCCTCGCTCTCTCTCTCTCCGTCTCCTCGTTCGCTCTCTCTCTCTCTCTCCGTCTCCTCGTTCTCTCTCTCCGTCTCCTCGTTCTCTCTCTCTCTCTGTCCGTCTCCTCGTTCTCTCTCTCTCTCTGTCCGTCTCCTCGTTCTCTCTCTCTCTCCGTCTCCTCGTTCTCTCTCTCTGTCCGTCTCCTCGTTCTCTCTCTCTGTCCGTCTCCTCGTTCTCTCTCTCTCTCTGTCCGTCTCCTCGTTCTCTCTCTCTCTCTCTCTCTGTCCGTCTCCTCGTTCTCTCTCTCTCTCTCTCTGTCCGTCTCCTCGTTCTCTCTCTCTCTCTCTGTCCGTCTCCTCGTTCTCTCTCTCTCTCTCTGTCCGTCTCCTCGTTCTCTCTCTCTCTCTCTGTCCGTCTCCTCGTTCTCTCTCTCTCTGTCCGTCTCCTCGTTCCCTCTCTCTCTCTCTCTCTCTCCGTCTCCTCGTTCCCTCTCTGTCTCCCCACCTCTCTCTCTCTGTCTGTCCCGCCCCCTCTCTCTGTCCGTCTCTCTTCCCCTCTGTCAACCCGCTCTCTGTCAGTCTCCCCCCCTCTCAGTCAGTTTCTCTCTTCCCCCTACACCCACCTCACTCTCTTCCCACTACACCCAGTGATCACAAAATATGCGCTATAGCGCATTTTACGCACTACAAGCAGAGAGGTCTCTAAGTGACCAGTGCGTCTCTGCTAATAATACTGTTTCAGTGCCTCTCTTGCCATCAAATCACCACCGGTAGCTTCTCCCCATTCAATAGCGCTGCCCGCAGCTTCTCCCCGTCCAAAGTGTATAACGTGCTCTGCCTGGCTCAGTGTGTGTATAGGTGGTTCTACCTGGCGCAATGTATATTAAGTGCTCTGCCTGGCGCAATGTGTATAACGTGCTCTGCTTGGCTCAGTGTGTATAGCTGGTTCTACCTGGCGCAAAATGTATAATGTGCTCTGCCTGGCGCAAAGTGTATAATGTGCTCTGCCTGGCACAATGTGTATAACGTGCTCTGCCTGGCACAATGTGTATAGGTGGTTCTGTTTGGTGCAATGTGTATAACGTGCTCTGCCTGGCACAATGTGTATAGGTGGTTCTGTTTGGTGCAATGTGTATAATGTGCTCTGCCTGGCGCAAAGTGTATAACGTGCTCTGCCTGGCGCAAAGTGTATAACGTGCTCTGCCTGGCGCAAAGTGTATAACGTGCTCTGCCTGGCGCAAAGTGTATAACGTGCTCTGCCTGGCGCAATGTGTATAACGTGTTCTGCCTGGCGCAATGTGTATAGGTGTTTCTGCTTGGCGCAATGTGTATAATGTGCTCTGCCTGGCACAATGTGTATAACGTGCTCTGCCTGGCACAATGTGTATAGGTGGTTCTGCTTGGTGCAATGTGTATAACGTGCTCTGCCTGGCGCAAAGTGTATAACGTGCTCTGCCTGGCGCAAAGTGTATAACGTGCTCTGCCTGGCGCAATGTGTATAACGTGCTCTGCCTGGCGCAATGTGTATAGGTGTTTCTGCTTGGCGCAATGTGTATAATGTGCTCTGCCTGGCACAATGTGTATAACGTGCTCTGCCTGGCACAATGTGTATAGGTGGTTCTGCTTGGTGCAATGTGTATAATGTGCTCTACCTGGTGCAGTGTGTATAGGAGGTACTACCTGGTGCAATGTGTATAAGCGGCACTACTGTGTGGTGTAATTTGGCACTATTATGTGGCCAAGCCCCTTCCCCACAAAGCCAGACCCCTACGTTTTTGGTGCGCGCCTTTGGCGCGCACTATCCATGCTTTGTAGTATGGGAGGGGGAGCACCAATTCACTTTCTGCCAAAAGGGCACCAAAATGTCTAGTTACAGCTCTGGTGCAGGATGTCCTGTATGCTACACAGCCCAGCAGCATCGTCACCCCATCCTCCCCCTTGCAACACTTTTGTTGTGTCCAAATCAAGTCCGTGTTTTTATATTTCTCTAACGTCCTAGTGGATGCTGGGGACTCCGTCAGGACCATGGGGAATAGCGGCTCCGCAGGAGACAGGGCACAAAAAGTAAGCTTTTAGGATCACATGGTGTGTACTGGCTCCTCCCCCTATGACCCTCCTCCAAGCCTCAGTTAGGTTTTTGTGCCCGTCCGAGCAGGGTGCAATCTAGGTGGCTCTCATAAAGAGCTGCTTAGAAAAAGTTTTTTAGGTTTCTTATTTTCAGTGAGTCCTGCTGGCAACAGGCTCACTGCTACGAGGGACTTAGGGGAGAGAAGTGAACTCACCTGCGTGCAGGATGGATTTGCTTCTTAGGCTACTGGACACCATTAGCTCCAGAGGGATCGAACACAGGCCCAGCCATGGAGTCCGGTCCCGGAGCCGTGCCGCCGACCCCCCTTGCAGATGCCGAAGTTGAAGAGGTCCGGAAACAGGCGGCAGAAGACTTTCAGTCTTCATAAGGTAGCGCACAGCACTGCAGCTGTGCGCCATTGTTGTCGGCACACTTCACACCAGCGGTCACTGAGGGTGCAGGGCGCTGGGGGGGCGCCCTGGGCAGCAATGTATAATACCTTTTTCTATGGCTAAAATACATCACATATAGCCCTTGAGGCTATATGGATGTATTTAACCCCTGCCATATATCTCAAACTCCGGGAGAAGAGCCCGCCGTTTTAGGGGGCGGGGCCTATTCTCCTCAGCACACAGCGCCATTTTCCTGCTCAGCTCCGCTGTGAGGAAGGCTCCCAGGACTCTCCCCTGCACTGCACTACAGAAACAGGGTAAAACAGAGAAGGGGGGCATATTTTGGCGATATTTTGATATATTAAGCGCATATAACAGAAACAACACCTTTTAGGGTTGTTTATATACATTTTTATAGCGCTTTGGTGTGTGCTGGCAAACTCTCCCTCTGTCTCCCCAAAGGGCTAGTGGGGTCCTGTCTTCGATAAGAGCATTCCCTGTGTGTCTGCTGTGTGTCGGTACGTGTGTGTCGACATGTATGAGGACGATGTTGGTGTGGAGGCGGAGCAATTGCCGGTAATGGTGATGTCACACCCTAAGGAGTCGACACCGGAATGGATGGCTTTAATTATGGAATTACGTGATAATGTTAGCACGCTGCAAAAGTCAGTTGACGACATGAGACGGCCGGAAAACCAGTTAGTACCTGTCCAGGCGTCTCAGGCACCGTCAGGGTCTGTAAAACGTCCCTTACCTCAGTCAGTCGACACAGGTACCGACACAGATGAATCTAGTGTCGACGGTGAAGAAAGAAACGTATTTTCCAATAGGGCCACACGTTATATGATCACGGCAATGAAGGAGGCTTTGCATATCTCTGATACTGCAGGTACCTCAAAGGGGGGTATTATGTGGGGTGTGAAAAAACTACCTGTAGCTTTTCCAGAATCAGAGGAATTGAATGACGTGTGTGATGAAGCGTGGGTTAACCCCGATAGAAAACTGCTAATTTCAAAGAAGTTATTGGCATTATACCCTTTCCCACCAGAGGTTAGGGCGCGCTGGGAAACACCCCCTAGGGTGGATAAGGCGCTCACACGCTTATCAAAACAAGTGGCGTTACCGTCTCCTGATACGGCCGCCCTCAAGGATCCAGCTGATAGGAGGCTGGAAACTACCCTGAAGAGTATATACACACATACTGGTGTTATACTGCGACCAGCAATAGCCTCAGCCTGGATGTGCAGTGCTGGGGTGGTGTGGTCGGATTCCCTGACTGAAAATATTGATACCCTGGATAGGGACAGTATTTTATTGACTATAGAGCAATTAAAGGATGCTTTTCTTTATATGCGAGATGCTCAGAGGGATATTTGCACTCTGGCATCGAGAGTAAGTGCGATGTCCATATCTGCCAGAAGAAGTTTATGGACGCGACAGTGGTCAGGTGATGCGGATTCCAAACGGCATATGGAAGTATTGCCGTATAAAGGAGAGGAATTATTTGGGGTCGGTCTATATCGGATCTGGTGGCCACGGCAACAGCCGGAAAATCCACTTTTTTACCTCAGGTCACCTCCCAACAGAAAAAGACACCGTCTTTTCAGCCGCAGTCCTTTCGTTCCTATAAGAACAAGCGGGCAAAAGGACAGTCATATTTGCCCAGAGACAAAGGAAGGGGTAAGAGGGTGCAGCAAGCAACTACTTCCCACGAACAGAAGCCCTCCCCGGCTTCTACAAAGCCCTCAGCATGACGCTGGGGCTGTGCAAGCGGACTCAGGGGCGGTGGGGGGTCGACTAAAGATTTTCAGCACACAGTGGGCGTGCTCACAGGTGGACCCTTGGATCCTGCAGGTAGTATCTCAGGGTTACAAGTTGGAATTCGAAAAGTCTCCCCCTCGCCGGTTCCTAAAGTCTGCTTTACCAACGTCTCCCTCAGAAAGGGCGACGGTATTGGAAGCCATTCACAAGCTGTATTCTCAGCAGGTGATAGTCAAGGTACCTCTCCTACAACAGGGAAAGGGGTATTATTCCACACTATTTGTGGTACCGAAGCCGGACGGTTCGGTAAGACCTATTCTAAATCTGAAATCCTTGAACCTGTACATACAGAAATTCAAGTTCAAGATGGAGTCACTCAGAGCAGTGATAGCGAATCTGGAAGAAGGGGACTTCATGGTGTCCCTGGACATAAAAGATGCTTATCTGCATGTCCCAATTTACCCTTCACACCAAGGGTATCTCAGGTTCGTGATACAAAACTGTCATTATCAGTTTCAAACGCTGCCGTTTGGTTTGTCCACGGCACCTCGGGTCTTTACCAAGGTAATGGCCGAAATGATGGTTCTTCTACGAAGAAAAGGCGTATTAATTATCCCTTACTTGGACAATCTCCTGATAAGGGCAAGGTCCAGAGAACAGCTGGAAGTCGGAGTAGCACTAACCCAAGTAGTGCTTCAACAACACGGGTGGATTCTGAATCTTCCAAAATCTCAATTGACCCCGACGACACGTCTGCTGTTCCTGGGAATGATTCTGGACACTGTTCAGAAAAAGGTGTTTCTCCCGGAGGAGAAAGCAAGGGAGTTATCCGAACTTGTCAGGAACCTCCTAAAACCAGGAAATGTGTCAGTACATCAATGCACAAGAGTCCAGGGAAAGATGGTGGCTTCTTACGAAGCAATTCCATTCGGCAGATTCCACGCACGAATATTTCAGTGGGATCTGCTGGACAAATGGTCCGTATCGCATCTGCACATGCATCAGCGGATAACACTGTCACCAAGAACAAGGGTGTCTCTTCTGTGGTGGTTGCAGAGTGCCCATCTGTTAGAGGGCCGCAGATTCGGCATACAGGACTGGGTCCTGGTGACTACGGATGCCAGCCTACGAGGCTGGGGAGCAGTCACACAGGGAAGAAACTTCCAGGGCGTGTGGTCAAACCTGGAGACGTCTCTTCACATAAATATACTGGAGCTAAGAGCGATTTACAATGCTCTAAGCCTGGCAAAACCGCTGCTTCAGGGTCAGCCGGTGTTGATCCAGTCGGACAACATCATGGCAGTCGCCCACGTAAACAGACAGGGCGGCACGAGAAGCAGAAGAGCAATGACAGAAGCTGCAAGGATTCTTCGCTGGGCGGAAAATCATGTCATAGCACTGTCAGCAGTGTTCATTCCGGGAGTGGACAACTGGGAAGCAGACTTCCTCAGCAGACACGACCTCCACCCGGGAGAGTGGGGACTTCATCCAGAAGTCTTCCACATGATTGTGAACCGTTGGGAAAAACCAAAGGTGGACATGATGGCGTCCCGCCTCAACAAGAAACTGGACAGATATTGCGCCAGGTCAAGAGACCCTCAGGCAATAGCTGTGGACGCTCTAGTAACACCGTGGGTGTACCAGTCCGTGTATGTGTTTCCTCCTCTGCCTCTCATACCAAAGGTACTGAGAATTATACGGCTACGGGGAGTAAGAACAATACTCGTGGCTCCGGATTGGCCGAGAAGGACTTGGTACCCGGAACTTCAAGAGATGCTCACGGAAGAGCCGTGGCCTCTACCGTTAAGAAGGGATCTGCTTCAGCAGGGACCTTGTATGTTCCAAGACTTACCGCGACTGCGTTTGACGGCATGGCGGTTGAACGCCGGATTCTAAAAGAAAAGGGCATTCCAGAGGAAGTTATTCCTACCTTGATTAAAGCCAGGAAGGAAGTGACCGCACAACATTATCACCGCATTTGGAGAAAATATGTTGCGTGGTGTGAGGCCAAGAAGGCCCCAACGGAGGAATTTCAATTGGGTCGATTCCTACATTTCCTGCAGGCAGGATTGTCTATGGGCCTCAAATTGGGGTCTATTAAGGTTCAAATTTCGGCCTTATCGATTTTCTTCCAGAAAGAATTGGCTTCAGTGCCTGAAGTACAAACCTTTGTCAAAGGTGTACTACATATACAGCCCCCGATTGTGCCTCCAGTGGCACCGTGGGATCTCAACGTAGTTTTGGATTTTCTCAAATCCCATTGGTTTGAGCCGCTCAAATCGGTAGATTTGAAGTATCTTACATGGAAAGTAACCATGCTACTGGCCCTGGCTTCAGCCAGGAGAGTATCAGAGTTGGCGGCTTTATCGTACAAAAGCCCATATCTGATTTTCCATTCGGACAGGGCAGAACTGCGGACGCGTCCTCAGTTTCTGCCTAAAGTGGTTTCGGCTTTTCACTTGAACCAGCCTATTGTGGTGCCTGCGGCTACTAGCGACTTGGAGGACTCCAAGTTGCTGGACGTTGTCAGAGCATTGAAAATATATATTTCAAGGACGGCTGGAGTCAGAAAATCTGACTCGCTGTTTATCCTGTATGCACCCAACAAGATGGGTGCTCCTGCGTCTAAGCAGACGATTGCTCGTTGGATCTGTAGCACAATCCAACTTGCACATTCTGTGGCAGGCCTGCCACAGCCTAAATCTGTAAATGCCCACTCCACAAGGAAGGTGGGCTCATCTTGGGCGGCTGCCCGAGGGGTCTCGGCATTACAACTTTGCCGAGCAGCTATGTGGTCAGGGGAGAACACGTTTGTAAAATTTTACAAATTTGATACTCTGGCTAAGGAGGACCTGGAGTTCTCTCATTCGGTGCTGCAGAGTCATCCGCACTCTCCCGCCCGTTTGGGAGCTTTGGTATAATCCCCATGGTCCTGACGGAGTCCCCAGCATCCACTAGGACGTTAGAGAAAATAAGAATTTACTTACCGATAATTCTATTTCTCATAGTCCGTAGTGGATGCTGGGCGCCCATCCCAAGTGCGGATTGTCTGCAATACTTGTACATAGTTATTGTTACAAAAATCGGGTTATTATTGTTGTGAGCCATCTTTTCAGAGGCTTCTTCGTTGTTATCATACTGTTAACTGGGTTCAGATCACGAGTTGTACGGTGTGATTGGGGTGGCTGGTATGAGTCTTACCCGGGATTCAAGATCCTTCCTTATTGTGTACGCTCGTCCGGGCACAGTACCTAACTGAGGCTTGGAGGAGGGTCATAGGGGGAGGAGCCAGTACACACCATGTGATCCTAAAAGCTTACTTTTTGTGCCCTGTCTCCTGCGGAGCCGCTATTCCCCATGGTCCTGACGGAGTCCCCAGCATCCACTACGGACTATGAGAAATAGAATTATCGGTAAGTAAATTCTTATTTTTAAATAATTAATAAGATTAATAAGAACCTTCATTCCGATGGGACCCAAAAAAGGACAGTTAGGACCCCAATTTTTACAAGTGAGGGGTCCCTGGGACCCACTTTTTTTTCGGTTCAGCGCGATCACTGCAGGTGAGTAGAAGAAGATCAGAAGACTTCAGTGACGGCTTTGAGGTACCGCACAGCGGCCGCGCCGTGCGCCATGCTCCCACACACACAGGCACTACAGGGTGCAGGGCGCGGGGGGGCGCCCTGGGCAGCATATATACCTCATACATTCTAACTGGCAACAACGGACTGAGTGCCTGGGCACTGTCCGGACCCCCGCCAGTGTAAATATCAGTGACAAAAAGCGGGATGAAGCGCGCCGTTGGGGCGGACCTTCCTCCTCACAACCCACATCAGGGCGCGGGGGGGGCGGGCGCCCCCTGGGCTGTAAGAACACTTGATTTTGTAAAAGGGACATTAACACACACTGTTCTACCCCCGCCAGTGAAATTCATTATTTAATTCATTATTTACTTCAGAGCGGGAGAAGCGCGCCATTGTGGGGGCGGGGCCTCTTCCTCATTAAGCCAGCACACTACTCAGCGCCATATCTCTCCTCAGGAGAAACGCTGGTCTTCCCTTCACTACTGACTAGTATCAGGGTGCAAAAAGGGGGGGGGGGGGGGCGATGTATATGATGCTTATATTGTGTCATGTTATGTTATTAAAGCGCTGCAGTTCTGTTTTATGATATTTCACAGTTTGTGTGTTGCATTGGGGTGTGAGCTGGCTGATCAGTTTTGTGTCCCTCTGACAGAGGTCTGTCCCCTATTAGTCCCGGTGTGTCTGAGGTGTGGATGATACACGTGGGTGACATATCTAAGGAAGGGAGTTCCTTCAAGAAGGAAACCGTTTGGGGACGCAGAGTCGTAAGGTGGTGGCGCTACCGGCACACCAAGAGCCGGCATGGTGAATGATATACGTAGTAGTATGCGTTCTATCAATGAGAGATTAGATAAGGCTGTATCTAATGCTGCATGCTGATATGTAGAAGATATGTTTGTTGGCATTCTCTTCTCCCTTCTGCAGGCGACCCTCCCTGGGTCCCGTAAAGTCCATTTACAAATGTTATGACTATTACTGCTGACATGACCTCTGAGTCCTGTGTCGATGATAGGGGCTCCAGGAAAATAGCTCAAAGAAGACTCCCTCCACGAGCTTAATGTATTCTTCTCCGGCACTCGCCCCCTAGGTTAGACAGTGCACTGCAAACCCCCCCCCCAAAAAAAAAATTTTTTTTGGGAATCTCAACTTAAACCAGTTCATATTCAAGTTGGAATCACTGGGAGCAGTGTTTTCCAGTCTGGAGGAGGGAGATTACAGGGTGTCAGTAGACGTAAAGGATACTTACCTGCAGGTTCCCATTTATCCTCCTCACCAGGCTTATCTGAGATTCGCGGGTCAGGATTGCCATTATCGATTCCGGAAGTTACCTTCTCGGTCTCTCCACAGCGCCGGGGGTTTTCACCAAAGTGACGGCGGAGATGAGGATCCTCCTGATTCAAGAAGGAGTCAATATAATTCCTTATCTAGACGGTCACCTGATACAGCCGACATCCAGGGAGCGGTTGGTACAAAACATTGCGCTCTACCTGTTCATACTCCATTAACACGGTTGCATACAGGAAAGATTTTTTCTTTCGGGATGGTTCTGGACAGGGAGGTTCAGAGAGTTTCTTCCGATGGAAAAGGCTCTGGAAATACAGAAAATGGTATAACTAGTTTTGCAACCATCAAGAGTGTCGATCCATCAGGGCAAATGTGGTGGCGGCCTACGAGGCCATACAGTAGGCATGTTCCATGCCAGGGTGTTCCGGGGGGACCTGTTGTGATTCCCACCTACACATGCAACAATTGATAGTCCTGTCGTTGAATGCCAGGGTTTCACTCCTGTGGTGGCTACACAGCTCGCACCTACTAGAGGGACGCAGGCTCGGGATTCGGGACTGTGTCCTGGTAACCACGGAAGCGAGTCTCCGAGGCTGGGAAGCTGGTACTCTAGGGAAAAGCTACACATATAAGAAAGAAAAGACAAAAGAAATCCTTTTTGGGAGCACTCTTATTTGAAAAATTAATACAATATTAAATCATGATGTACAGTGAAAATGTAAAGATGAGTAATCTAAAACTTAACATTTATTCTGTTCCTTAAAATATTGACCGGTATGGTCTTCTGTTCACAAAGAATTTTTTTGTTTATTAATATCTCTATCTATTTTCCCCAGGCTTTTCCAGATGAGAGCTTGTTCATCTGGAAAAGCCTGGGGAAAATTCTTTCAGTGACATATTGCAGGCAGAGTACAGACAGCAGAAGTGGGTTCTCTCTTCCTTCACATATCATCTTTACTATTCAAGGTCGTACTATCCTGAAAGTAGCCCGATCTTCAATCTCGGAAGCTGATAGGATAGACCTGGCTAGTACTCTGAAGGGGGGACCACTCAGGAATACCAGGCACTGTGGATATCACCAAGATGATCACCTGTATTGTCTACTGAACAACACTGGTGGAGCAATTCTATACTGCTCACTCTCACTAATTTTAATTCACATTTTCACCTTTCCTATCTTCCTATTCTAAATTTAGATAGAGATATTAATAAACAAAAAAATTCTTTGTGAACAGAAGACCATACCGGTCAATATTTTAAGGAACAGAATAAATGTTAAGTTTTAGATTACTCATCTTTACATTTTCACTGTACATCATGATTTAATATTGTATTAATTTTTCAAATAAGAGTGCTCCCAAAAAGGATTTCTTTTGTCTTTTCTTTCTTATATGTGTAGTTAATCTACAAAAGTATTTGGGGGCACCACCAATAAGTAAAGTGCTCTCTATACATTTGATTATTAGCACTGTGTATATTGGTATTTTCAGATTTATCTATACTTAGGTGTGTCTATATAGCACACAGCTAGTGCGGAACTGACAAACCTTTTTTACTCTAGGGAAAAGCGTCTATGTCAGGAATCGACTCACCAAGCCGACATCCGTCCGCCGCTGCGGACTCCGTCCTGGCTCCCTGCGGTCACCTGTCATCTGTGTCTCTGCCATGGGACGCCATCACGGGCCTGGGAACACTCCTGTGACAGCGGGCGTGTAGCGCGCCGCGTTCCCGCTAGGCCGCGGCATGGGCGCCGCCATGACAGTCTACAAACAGCCAGCATACAGCGGCCAATCCGGTGCTTGGCCGCACCCACTTTCCCTCACTCACCCAATCCCTGTGCACCAAGGGGTATATAAGAGACTGCAGGATCAGTCTGCAGGCATCCTGGACTTTGTGTCACTCCTGCGACCCATGTGTAAGGATCTGTTCCGTTACTCCTGTGTTCCTGGCTCTCTGGCTAAAGACCTGTACTCCTGGTTATCTGCACAAGCTCCGTGGAACTTCAAGGCCCAGCAATACCTGCAAACAGGCTTCACACTCATCACCACCTTGTGTGCTTCAGCCTGCAGTTGAGACTGACTCCAGGTGTGTCTCATTCCAAACACCTGTGATACAGCTTGCTGCTGCCAGTGCTTCAATACCTGCACTGTGAAGTCAGACTCCTGCCTCTGCTACCAGGTTTGTCATCTTACACCTTGCTGCCTAAGTTCCCTGTTTTATTATCTGCACTGGTTTCCAAACCAGAACCATTTACAAGCACCCGTTCTTCTGTTTATGACATTTCCGGTTATTATTTCTTCAAATCATCTGTCATCCAGTTGCCATAAGACTTTCAGCTATTACGCTGTATGATTGACATTTTTACATCTGTGATTATTATTTCTGCTGCCATTTCTGTTGATTTCATCTGCCAATAAATATCATTGCGCCATGCGCAGAAACATCATCCAGCCTCCTCGTTTTCTCCCTTCTACCTCCACTGACCCACTAGCGCCCCCTCTGGGGACACAGACAAGTCCAGACCTGACAGTCTAAGAAAAAGTCTAAAGTCAGGAAGCCTGCTTTCTCATGAATAAGATGGAATTGAGAGCCATCTACAACGGCCTTCAACGAGCGTTACATCTTCTTCAAGATCATCCCGTGTGATTCCATTTGGACGGAACGAAAAGTAGACCGAAAATGGCAGAGGTGACGAAGATCTTCCTCTGGGCAGAAAAACATATAAGGTCTCTGTCGGCTATTTTCATTCCGGGAGTGGACAACTGGGAAGCAGACTGCTTTAGCAGACACAATCACCAAGAAGTCTTTGGGGAGTTCCTCAAGTAGACATGATTTCTCTAACGTCCTAGTGGATGCTGGGGACTCCGAAAGGACCATGGGGAATAGCGGCTCCGCAGGAGACTGGGCACAAAGTAAAAGCTTTAGGACTAGCTGGTGTGCACTGGCTCCTCCCCCTATGACCCTCCTCCAAGCCTCAGTTAAGATTTTGTGCCCGAACGAGAAGGGTGCAATCTAGGTGGCTCTCCTGAGCTGCTTAGAGTAAAAGTTTAAATAGGTTTTTTATTTTCAGTGAGACCTGCTGGCAACAGGCTCACTGCATCGAGGGACTAAGGGGAGAAGAAGCGAACTCACCTGCGTGCAGAGTGGATTGGGCTTCTTAGGCTACTGGACATTAGCTCCAGAGGGACGATCACAGGCCCAGCCATGGATGGGTCCCGGAGCCGCGCCGCCGGCCCCCTTACAGATGCTGAAGCAAGAAGAGGTCCATAAATCGGCGGCAGAAGACTTTCCTGTCTTCATAAGGTAGCGCACAGCACTGCAGCTGTGCGCCATTGCTCTCAGCACACTTCACACTTCGGTCACTGAGGGTGCAGGACGCTGGGGGGGGGCGCCCTGGGAAGCAATGAATTTACCTTATTTGGCAAAAAATACATCACATATAGCTCCTGGGCTATATGGATGTATTTAACCCCTGCCAGTTTTCCAGAAAAAAGCGGGAGAAGAGCCCGCCGTGAAGGGGGCGGGGCCTATCTCCTCAGCACACAGCGCCATTTTTCCCACACAGCTCCGCTGGTAGGAAGGCTCCCAGAATCTCCCCTGCATCCTGCAACTACAGAAACAGGGTAAAAAAGAGACGGGGGCACTTATTTGGCAAAATAACAGATATAAGCAGCTATAAGGGATAGACACTTATTGTAAGGTTGTCCCTATACATATATAGCGCTCTGGTGTGTGCTGGCAAACTCTCCCTCTGTCTCCCCAAGGGGCTAAGTGGGTCCTGTCCTCTATCAGAGCATTCCCTGTGTGTGTGCTGGGTGTCGGTACGTGTGTGTCGACATGTATGAGGAGGAAAATGATGTGGAGGCGGAGCAATTGCCTATAATGGTGATGTCACCCCCTAGGGAGTCGACACCTGAATGGATGGCCGTAATTAAGGAATTACGTGACAGTGTCGGCACGTTACAGAAAACTGTTGACGACATGAGACAGCCGGCAGCTCAGTTAGTGCCTGTCCAGGCGTCTCAAACACCGTCAGGGGCTATTAAACGCCCGTTACCTCAGTGGGTCGACACGGACACAGACACTGACTCCAGTGTCGACGGTGAAGAAACAAACGTATTTTCCAGTAGGGCCACACGTTACATGATCACGGCAATGAAGGAGGTTTTGCACATCTCTGATACTGCAAGTACCACAAAAAGGGGTATTATGTGGGGTGTGAAAAAACTACCCATAGTTTTTCCTGAATCAGATGAATTGAATGAAGTGTGTGATGAAGCGTGGGTTACCCCCGACAAAAAACTGCTAATTTCTAAAAAATTATTGGCACTATATCCCTTCCCACCAGAGGTTAGGGCTCGTTGGGAAACACCCCCTAGGGTGGATAAGGCGCTCACACGCTTATCAAAACAAGTGGCGTTACCGTCTCCAGAAACGGCCGCCCTTAAGGAGCCAGCAGATAGGAGGCTGGAAAATATCCTTAAAAGTATATACACACATACTGGTGTTATACTGCGACCAGCAATCGCCTCAGCCTGGATGTGCAGTGCTGGGGTGGCTTGGTCGGATTCCCTGACTGAAAATATTGATACCCTGGACAGGGACAATATATTATTGACTATAGAGCATTTAAAGGATGCATTCCTATATATGCGAGATGCACAGAGAGACATTTGCACTCTGGCATCAAGAGTAAGTGCGATGTCCATTTCTGCCAGAAGAGGATTATGGACGCGACAGTGGTCAGGGGATGCGGATTCCAAACGGCATATGGAAGTATTGCCGTATAAAGGGGAGGAGTTATTTGGGGGCGGTCTATCGGACCTGGTGGCCACGGCAACGGCTGGGAAATCCACCTTTTTACCCCAAGTCACCTCGCAGCAGAAAAAGATACCGCCTTTTCAGGCTCAGTCCTTTCGTCCCCATAAGGGCAAGCGGGCAAAAGGCCACTCATATCTGCCCCGGGGCAGAGGAAGGGGAAAAAGACTGCAACACACAGCTTCTTCCCACGACCAGAAGCCCTCCCCCGCTTCTGCCAAGTCCTCAGCATGACGCTGGGGCCTTATAAGCGGACTCAGGCACGGTGGGGGCCCGTCTCAAGAATTTCAGCGCGCAGTGGGCTCACTCGCAAGTGGACCCCTGGATCCTGCAGGTAGTATCTCAGGGGTACAAATTGGAATTCGAGACGTCTCCCCCTCGCCGGTTCCTGAAGTCTGCTTTACCAACGTCTACCCCCGACAGGGAGGCGGTATTGGAAGCCATTCACAAGCAAGTGATAATCAAGGTACCCCTCCTACAACAGGGAAAGGGGTATTACTCCACGCTGTTTGTGGTACCGAAGCCGGACGGCTCGGTGAGACCCATTTTAAATCTGAAAGCCTTGAACACTTACATAAAAAGGTTCAAGTTCAAGATGGAGTCACTCAGAGCAGTGATAGCGAACCTGGAAGAAGGGGACTACATGGTGTCTCTGGACATCAAGGATGCTTACCTCCATGTCCCAATTTGCCCTTCTCACCAAGGGTACCTCAGGTTTGTGGTACAGAACTGTCACTATCAGTTTCAGACGCTGCCGTTTGGATTGTCCACGGCACCCCGGGTCTTTACCAAGGTAATGGCCGAAATGATGATTCTTCTTCGAAGAAAAGGCGTCTTAATTATCCCTTACTTGGACGATCTCCTGATAAGGGCACGGTCCAGAGAACAGTTAGAGGTCGGAGTAGCACTATCTCAAATAGTACTACGACAGCACGGATGGATTCTAAATATTCCAAAATCGCAGCTGATTCCGACGACACGTCTGCTGTTCCTAGGGATGATTCTGGACACAGTACAGAAAAAGGTGTTTCTCCCGGAAGAGAAAGCCAGGGAGTTATCCGACCTAGTCAGGAAACTCCTAAGACCAGGCCAGGTGTCAGTGCATCAGTGCACAAGGGTCCTGGGAAAGATGGTGGCTTCTTACGAAGCGATTCCATTCGGCAGATTTCACGCAAGAACTTTTCAGTTGGATCTGCTAGACAAATGGTCCGGATCGCATCTTCAAATGCATCAGCGGATAACCCTGTCTCCAAGGACAAGGGTGTCTCTCCTGTGGTGGTTACAGAGTGCTCATCTCCTAGAGGGCCGCAGATTCGGCATTCAGGATTGGGTCCTGGTGACCACGGATGCCAGCCTGAGAGGCTGGGGAGCAGTCACACAGGGAAAAAATTTCCAGGGCTTGTGGTCAAGCATGGAAACGTCACTTCACATAAATATCCTGGAACTAAGGGCCATTTACAATGCCCTAAGTCAGGCAAGGCCTCTGCCTCAGGGTCAGCCAGTATTGATCCAGTCGGACAACATCACGGCAGTCGCCCACGTAAACAGACAGGGCGGCACAAGAAGCAGGAGGGCAATGACGGAAGTGACAAGGATTCTTCGCTGGGCGGAAAATCATGTGATAGCACTGTCAGCAGTGTTCATTCCGGGAGTGGACAACTGGGAAGCAGACTTCCTCAGCAGGCACGATCTTCACCCGGGGGAGTGGGGACTTCACCCAGAAGTCTTCCACATGATTGTAAACCGTTGGGAAAAACCAAAGGTGGACATGATGGCGTCTCGCCTCAACAAAAAACTGGACAGATATTGCTCCAGGTCAAGGGACCCTCAGGCAATAGCTGTGGACGCTCTGGTAACACCGTGGGTGTACCGGTCAGTGTATGTGTTCCCTCCTCTTCCTCTCATACCAAAAGTACTGAGAATCATAAGAAGGAGAGGAGTAAAGACTATACTCGTGGCTCCGGATTGGCCAAGAAGGACTTGGTACCCGGAAATTCAAGAGATGCTCACGGAAGACCCGTGGCCTCTACCTCTAAGACAGGACCTGCTCCAGCAGGGACCATGTCTGTTCCAAGACTTACCGCGGCTGCGTTTGACGGCATGGCGGTTGAACGCCGGATCCTGAAGGAAAAAGGCATTCCGGATGAAGTCATCCCTACCCTGATCAAAGCCAGGAAGGATGTAACCGTACAACATTATCACCGTATTTGGCGTAAATATGTTGCGTGGTGCGAGGCCAGGAAGGCCCCTACGGAGGAATTTCAACTGGGTCGATTCCTGCATTTCCTGCAAACAGGACTGTCTATGGGCCTCAAATTAGGGTCCATTAAGGTTCAAATTTCGGCGCTGTCGATATTCTTCCAAAAAGAACTAGCTTCTGTTCCTGAAGTTCAGACGTTTGTCAAGGGAGTACTGCATATACAGCCTCCTTTTGTGCCTCCAGTGGCACCTTGGGATCTCAATGTAGTGTTGGGATTCCTAAAATCACATTGGTTTGAACCACTCACCACTGTGGACTTGAAATATCTCACATGGAAAGTGGTAATGCTGTTAGCCCTGGCTTCAGCCAGGCGTGTATCAGAATTGGCGGCTTTATCCTATAAAAGCCCTTACCTAATTTTTCATACGGACAGGGCAGAATTGAGGACTCGTCCTCAATTTCTCCCTAAGGTGGTTTCAGCATTTCACTTAAACCAACCTATTGTGGTGCCTGCGGCTACTAGGGACTTGGAGGATTCCAAGTTGCTGGACGTAGTCAGGGCCCTGAAAATATATGTTTCCAGGACGGCTGGAGTCAGAAAATCTGACTCGCTGTTTATCCTGTATGCACCCAACAAGCTGGGTGCTCCTGCTTCTAAGCAGACGATTGCTCGTTGGATTTGTAGTACAATTCAGCTTGCACATTCTGTGGCAGGCCTGCCACAGCCAAAATCTGTAAAAGCCCATTCCACACGGAAAGTGGGCTCATCTTGGGCGGCTGCCCGAGGGGTCTCGGCTTTACAACTTTGCCGAGCTGCTACTTGGTCAGGGGCAAACACGTTTGCTAAATTCTACAAATTTGATACCCTGGCTGAGGAGGACCTGGAGTTCTCTCATTCGGTGCTGCAGAGTCATCCGCACTCTCCCGCCCGTTTGGGAGCTTTGGTATAATCCCCATGGTCCTTTCGGAGTCCCCAGCATCCACTAGGACGTTAGAGAAAATAAGAATTTACTTACCGATAATTCTATTTCTCATAGTCCGTAGTGGATGCTGGGCGCCCATCCCAAGTGCGGATTGTCTGCATTACTTGTACATAGTTATTGTTACAAAAATCGGGTTATTGTTGTTGTGAGCCATCTTTTCAGAGGCTCCTTCTGTTATCATGCTGTTAACTGGGTTCAGATCACAAGTTGTACGGTGTGATTGGTGTGGCTGGTATGAGTCTTACCCGGGATTCAAAATCCTTCCTTATTGTGTACGCTCGTCCGGGCACAGTATCCTAACTGAGGCTTGGAGGAGGGTCATAGGGGGAGGAGCCAGTGCACACCAGCTAGTCCTAAAGCTTTTACTTTGTGCCCAGTCTCCTGCGGAGCCGCTATTCCCCATGGTCCTTTCGGAGTCCCCAGCATCCACTACGGACTATGAGAAATAGAATTATCGGTAAGTAAATTCTTATTAACGTCTCGACGAGAAGCTCCAAACATATTGTTCCAGGTCAAGAGACGCGCAGACAATAGCAGTTGATGCACTGGTGTCCCAGTGGCTATTCCGGTCGGTGTATGTGTTCTCTCCACTTCCACTGATCCCAAAAGTTCTCGAGATCGTAAGAAGAACAATGATTTGGACAAATTTCTTTGGCCCAGACTGACCAAGGAGAGTTGGTGCCCAGATCTTCAGGAGTTGCTCATGAAAAGATCTTCTTCCTCTTCCTCCTCTTCTTCCTCCTCTTCTTCCTCCTCCTCCTCTTCTTCCTCCTCTACTTCCTCCTCCTCTTCTTCCTCCTCCTCTTGGCATGGCGGTTGAGAGCCAGATCCTAGCCCGAAAGTGTATTCCCTAGGATGTCATCCCCACAGTTTTTTGTGGAGAAAATATGTGTCTTGGTGTGAATCCAAGAAGGCTCCAACGGAAGAACGGAATTATTTCGATTAGGGCGTTTCTCCATTTCCTACAGGCAGGAGTAAGGCTGCCTGAAATTGGATCCCATCAGGTTCCAGATTTCAGCATTGGCAATTCTCTTTCTGAAAAAATTGGCTTCTCTTCCGGAAGTTCAGGCTTTCGTGAAAGGCTTTTTGCGCATCCAACCTCCATTGTACCTCCAGTGGCACCATGGGTTTTTAATGTGGTTTGGCAGTTCCTTTAATCAAGTTGGTTTGGACCTTTGGTTGGCCTTGGCATCTGCAAGGCGGGTGTCTGAGTTAGGGACCTTGTCCCATGCGAGCCCTTGTTTGATCTTCTATGAAGATAGAGCTGACTTGAGGACGTCAGTGTTTTCACCCACAGGTGGTTTCTTTTTCTTTTTTTTTTTTTTTAAACACATTTTATTGGATGGTTCATGAAATAGGTACAATGGTAACATAACAGAGCACCCGAACATTTTGGGTGCTTAAAATACAAATGTAGGTACAGTAAATTGTTACTACAACAGCATAGATCCTTTTTTGTTTTTGTGTTTTCCAGTGTTTAGAGATTCAAGTTAGAGCATAAAAAGTGGGAATCTCTCGGCAACGGAGTGGCCTTCCGTCATAGAGAGTCAGCAAAGGAAATGAGAGAAAGAGAGTGCTCAGAGAGCGAGCAGAAGGGGACAGAAAGGCATAGGAGGCTGGGCACCTCCGGTTGAAGAAAAGAGGAGGGGGAGTAGAGGGAGGAGAGGTGGGAGGGTAGCCTTCGGGGGCAAGAGGTGGATAGGACCTTGGCATGCCGTGTCAGATTATGAATGGGGAGGAAGCCTGTTGTAGGTTTAGCCACGGGGACCATACTTTATCGAATTGCTTCGAAGTATTACGAATAACTGCGGTCATGTATTCCATTTTGTGGACATACCATATCCGAGAAATTATCCCCTGCATTGGTAAGGGGGTCGGGCTCTTCCAGTCTGTGGCAATTTGGCATGTCATTGCCGAGACTATATGTCGGAATAGTTTGTTTTGGTGTCTATTGAGGGTAGGAAGAGTCATGGGGAGCAAAAAGTATTGGGGGTCGGAGGGGATGGAGGTGTCAAATAAGCGCGAAAGCATGGTGATGAGTTCACCCCATATTGTGTAGATTTTAGGGCAGGCCCACCATATGTGTAAGAATGAACCAATGTCCGTACAGCCCCTCCAGCATCTATCTGGAGTGTCGGGGAACATAGTATGTAGACGGGAAGGGACATAGTACCATCGGTAGAGTAATTTATAGATATTTTCTTTAATTCTCACAAAGATGGAGCTGGAAGCCGCATTGTCCCATATATCTACCCAGTCCTCATTGTCTATAGTGAATCCCAGTTCCTTTTCCCATGCCAATTCATGAGGGGCCCGGGATGTTGTGGGGAGGTCGTCCAGGAGGGTGTAGATGTCTGATATGAGGCCTTTAGTGTTGGTGCGTTTCCAGCTAATGTATTCAAAGGGGGATAAATGTCTGTGGAGAAGGGTAGTGGTGATGGTGGAGTGGAAATGTCTAATTTGTAGATAGCGGAAGAAGTCCGATGAGGGGATTACTGTTCCTTCACGGACATCTGCGAATTGTGGGAAAGTAGCTGTGGAGGTGATATCATTAACATATAAAATACCACTCATGCGCCAAGATGTATGCGTGGCTGTACTCATACCTGGTGGGAAGGCTGGATTGTTAAATAACGGAATTAGCGGGGACGGGTATGGGGCCAAACTGAACCGTCTATTTGTCAGGTCCCATGTTGCCAGGGAGCGACTTACTACAGGGTGCAATAGGGCCGCACGGGGACGCTGGTTCCGGTGAAGCCACAGTAGAGAGGATAGTGTAGCTAGGCCCGTCTCCTCCGCCTCTATCCCCACCCAGACCCTCCGTGTCCCGCCCTCGTTGCACCATTGTGCACATTGAGCGAGTTGCGCGGCATAAAAGTATTTCTTAAAGTCCGGGATACCCAGGCCGCCGCCTCTGGAGGGGCGTTGAAGCAGTTTAAGTCTGACTCGAGGACGTTTATGATTCCAAATAAAGAGGGAGGATTGGCGTTGTAGGGTCTTGAAGACGTAGGTAGGGACGTAAATCGGGAGGGTCTGAAATAAGTACAGGAGTCGGGGGAGCACGCTCATCTTGACGGAGTTAATTCTGCCTATCCATGATATAAAATAATTGGACCAGTCCACCAAGTCCTCCTTAATTGTCTGTAATAAACGGGGATAATTTGCTTGGAAAAGTTGGTGGTGATGATGGGTCAAGTACACACCAAGGTATTTAATTTTCTTGGTATGCCAGTTACAGGGGAGGATAGTTTGAAGGTCTTGTTTGAGAGCTGCCGGGATATAAAAGTTGAGGACCTCTGTTTTGTTCACGTTTATTTTATAGCCAGAGAGCCGTGAGTATGAACTGATCTCAGATAAAAGCGCGGGGAGAGATTGGGCTGGGTCAGTGAGGGAGATCAGGACGTCGTCGGCATATAACGCTATCTTGTATTCGGATAGGCCTGTGGGTATTCCATGTATAGCATTGTTGTTGCGGATCCTTGCTGCTAGGGGCTCCATGACTAGTGCAAAGATTAAAGGGGAGAGGGGGCATCCCTGCCTGGTACCATTGGTGATCCCGAAACTGGAGGAGGAGACACCGCTAACCATAACCTGGGCCGACGGAGAGCGGTAGAGTGCTTTAATTCCCTCTAGAAAGTTTCCGGAGAATCCCATTTTGTCAAGGACTGCAAAGGCGAAAGACCACGATATGCGATCGAAGGCCTTCTCTGCGTCGAGAGCCAAAATGAGAGAGGGAGGTTTCCGTTTCTGGATTGAGTATATTAGATCTATTGCCCTTCTGGTGTTGTCAGACGCCTGGCGTCCAGGAATAAAGCCGACCTGGTCCGGGTGGACCAGGCCGGGCATCAAGGGACCCAGACGGTTAGCTAGTATTTTCGCGTATATTTTCAAGTCAACATTCAATAATGAGATTGGTCTGTAATTTAAGCAGCTAGTCGGGTCTTTGTCAGGCTTTGAGATTACCACTATATCGGCCCGAGTCGTCTCCGGCAGGAAGGAGGCTCCCTCGAGGATACCATTAAATAGGGAGGCTAGGTGTGGGGCCAGTTCCTTCGCGAAGAGTTTATAATATTGGGCTGTGAAACCGTCCGGACCTGGAGCAGCCGACGAGCGCATCGATCGTATGGCAGCTATTGTCTCCTCCTCCGAGATTCGACTATTTAGGGCTTCCAATTGATTGTCGGATAGGGTTGGGAGGGGGGTATCGGATAAATATGAGCGCACTCCCCCGGATCCGTCAGGAGACAGCAGGGGCGGGTCAGGTAAGTTATAGAGGGAGCTATAAAACAGGCGGAAATCTTCAGCCATCAATTCAGGGTCATATGTATAGGTTCCCCTTTCTGACGAGTACAGTTTATCTATTGCACCCAGCGCCTGCTTACGACGTAGTTTGTTGGCTAGTAGGGTATCTATTTTATCCATTTTGTCGTAAAAACGTTGTTGCAATTTCCGAAGAATTATTGCCGCGCGGTTGGATAGGAGAGTGTTGAGTTGTCCTCGGAGGGAGTCTATCTGAGTGAGCAAAGAGGGGTCGGGGGATGCTTTGTGTTTGGATAGTAAGGTGGCTATTTCTGATTCGAGGGAGGCTATTTCCTGTGCGGCTTTTTTCTTGATTGCCGACGATTTTGCTAATAAGGTGCCGCAAATCGTGGCTTTGTGGGCTTCCCAAAGGATTTTAAGTGGAATGTCGGGAGATATATTTTCAGTGAAGTAGTGTGTGATCGCTAGTCTAGTTTCCTCTAGTGCAGAGGGGTGTTGTAGAAGCGAGTCATCAAGACGCCATTTAAATTTCCTATGAGGCGTGCGGTATATATCTATGAGGAGGTAGACCCCAGCGTGGTCCGTCCAAGTCAGTGGTGTAATGCCCGTATCCGAGATCAGTGGCACTAGGGCAGTGGAGATGTGGATCATGTCAATCCTGGAATAGTGTTGATGTGGAGCTGAGAAGTGCGTAAAATCTTTGGTGTGGGGGTGTTGGGAACGCCAAGTGTCACAGAGACCGTGGAGTTTCATGGTGGCGGTAAGTGTGCGGGAAGCCCGAGGGAGGGTCGTCATGGAAGCATGAGGCGGAGGACCAGATCTATCCAGTAAGGGGTCGATTATGGTATTAAAGTCACCACCCATGATAATGCTTCCCTGTGCTTCTCGTGATAGGCGTTTGGAGAGAGAATCAAAAAACAGAGATTGGTCTTGGTTGGGGGCGTAGGCGGAGACCAGAGTGAGAGCCTTAGAGCGGAGGGCACCCATTACCATAAGGAACCGTCCGTCTGGGTCTGTCACCGTCCTGGAATGGATAAACGGGATATTACGATGAACTAAGATGGCCACACCCCGTTTTTTGCAGTCTGCTGAGGCAAAATAGGACTGGGAGAACCATTTGCCCTTAAGCCGAGTGTGGGGACTGGTGAGATGTGTTTCCTGCAGGAATGCTATGTCAACTTTCTCACGTCTGCAAGCACTCAGGAACACAGTACGCTTCCTAGGGGAGTTCAGGCCATTTACATTGACCGAGAATATTTTAAGAGACATGGGGGGTAATTCCAAGTTGATCGCAGCAGGAAATGTTTTAGCAGTTGGGCAAAACCATGTGCACTGCAGGGGGGGCAGATATAACATTTGCAGAGAGAGTTAGATTTGGGTGTGGTGAGTTCAATCTTCAATCTAAATTGCAGTGTAAAAATAAAGCAGCCAGTATTTACCCTGCACAGAAACAAAATAACCCACCCAAATCTAACTCTCTCTGCAAATGTTATATCTGCCCCCCCTGCAGTGCACATGGTTTTGCCCAACTGCTAAAATATATCCTGCTGCGATCAACTTGGAATTACCCCCATGATTATTTACGTGGGGGAGTACGGCATGTTGCCAGGTATAGTCCAGCGAGGTACAATTTGTGCCAGGCGAAGGCCACCCTTCCGGGCTAAGTAAGAGAAGGAGCAGGGAGGTCAAGCAGAGGCCACAAGAAAAGAGAGAAAAGAAAGAACATAGAAAAGAAGAAGAAGTACCCCAAATGGGGAAACATCCCTGAGATTGTGGGTCCCATTTAGGGGCCGCTAGGAAAAAGCATCGAATAAGTAACATTATAAACAACAGTAAGGGATTATAGGGGGGTAACTGAGCTACCATGTGAGAGGGTGTGAGTCACCCGGGCCATGAAGGCTGGGGATGGCTATGACCTTTTTACATTTATAGCAAACATAATATAATATAGGACATTGAGAACTGTGTCCATACAACAAAAATGCAAACATAAAAACAAAAAAAAATGGGGAGGGAGAAAGGAGGGGAGGGGGTTGAAGGAGAGGGAGGGAGGAGGGGGGGGGGGGGGGGAATACCACGGGGATTCAAACAATTATAACTTGATTATAACAGCATTAACCGAGTATAGTTACGATACTGGTAGTTGAACTGAGGTCGAATCCTCCACTGCTCACACTCGTTTCGAGTCGTGGAGGCGTTGCACCGACAGTTCATGCACTATACACATCGGGGGGTTTCCCCAGGTCAGGGAGGATCCTTGTCCACATTGCGCTGTCGGGTCACCCGTGTCCAGTCGGGAAGAGGGGGCTGAGGATGTGGCGGTTGGGATGATGAGGCCGCCATGTCATCTACAGCTGATGCTGGGAGGAGATCTAGCTTTGCCAGCAGTTCCTGTCCTTGGGTTAAGGTCTTGACCGAGTGAACAGAGTTATTGACCGAAACGTGTAAGTGGAAGGGGAATCCCCATCTGTATCTGATCTGATGTTGTCGCAGGATCCGGGTGACCGGTTGGAGGTCTCGCCGTTTTTGGATAGTGGAGGGTGCTAGGTCCTGAAAGATCTGCAGCTGCGTGCCTTTAAACAGGATCTCCGATGTGTCTCGAATGGAGGACAATTTTCTCCTTCGAGCGGAAATAATGGAAACGGACAATAACATCCCTGGGCGGTTGGGCGGGAGATGGTTTTGCCTGGAGTGCTCTATGTGCCCTATCGCAGAGGCATTCTTCGACCGTGAGGTCTGGTACCAAGTGTATGAAGAATTCTCTCAAGAATGTTGGTAGTGATGGGCCGAGGACCGTTTCTGGAACGCCACGTATGCGCAGATTATTTCTACGCGAGCGATTTTCTTGGTCCTCTTGTCGCTCCTTGAGGGTCTCCATTTCCTCGTGCAATCTAGCGAGTTCACTGTCAATGCGGTGTTGGGAGCGGCAGAGATCGTCCGTCTTTGTTTCCAGTGCATCCGTCCGGTTACCGAGATCTGTAAGGTCCGATTTAAATTCAGCTATAGCGTTCGAGAGTTCCTGCTTGAACGCGGACTGCACTCCTTCCAATAGGCTCGACATGACCGCCTGTATCTGGGGATCGATACCCGCTTCCGACGAACACGGAGAGGGGGGGGAGCTTGCGGCCATGGTGGGGTTCTGTGGGCCCTTGGACTTTGAGCCAAAGAAGTTAGTCGGGGCTTGCGATGCTTTTTTGTTTTTGGACATAGTGGCATATATCCAAAAAAGGTAGGGTAGGAGTGGGGGTAAAAAAGAAAAAGGAAAGAAAAATTATTGCTGGGGGGACACAGGCCCGAGTCCGTTTAGTGAACAGGTAGTCCGGTCAGGTCCGATCCTCCAACCGCGGAGCTGGGGGGTAGGGTGCCAGAGTATTATATATAGGGTCCAACCATTTAGCTATGGCACATGTAGTATTTTATTATTTTGCGTTAAATCATCTTGAGAGTCATCTTAAGGATAGGTCTGGGATGTGTGGATCCGAATATCATAACGCTGAGGCCGTGACTCTTCCAGGCGCCAACTCCGCCGTCGGGGCAGATCGCGGTTCGATCCCCTATTCAGTGGCCCGGGCGCACTTGGGTGGTATTAAAGCACTTCCATAGCCGTCGCCGATGCTGGCGGTAGTGTAAATAGAATCTGTACTCCTGCGGGGGTGAGGAGTGTGTGGTATAGTGCGGGTTATCTTTACCCTGGCTGGGTGCCAGAAAGTAAAATGGTGACTCTGGGCTCCTGTCGTGGGATTCTATGGAGCAGGGGTGCAAATAAGAAATGAGTGCTGTGGCAGCAGCAGGTACTCACAATATTCCAGGATGGCTGGGTGCTGAAGGCAATGCAGCCTTTTTGGGTGTGCTGTAGAGACTTCTGGAGCTGCAGGAGTGCTCAGCCTTCTTCAGCTAAATCTCCAGGAATCCAAGATGGCCGCCGCAGCACTTGTAGGGCTGCTTCTTTCCCCTCTTTTATCCCTTTTGGGGCTGCTTGTGGCACAGAGACTCTTTGGGGGTGCTTAGGGGTGTCCAGCCACGCCTGTGGGGGCGATCCGGGGTCTCGGGGAGCCCGTCGCGGCCGCGCTCCGATCCCGGAGCTCACGTCCGGGTCGTCCCCGAACTCTAGGTCCCGGCTTTTGGGCGCGTGGTAGGCCGCGGCGGCCGGAGGCAGCGGGGGGGCCACAGGCCCGCTTCAGCAGCTGCACAGTTCCGCCGGAGGGGTCCGCAGGAGGGATAAGGCCACCACAAGCCGCTGCCAACGGTCCGGAGGGGTGGAGATGAGGGTCCCGGGTCCCGCGGGCAGCTCTGGAGCCCAGCCCCGCGAGGCGGTGAAATCGAGGCCCCGGCTTCACAGGAGGGGGAAGGCCACAATCCGCAAGGGCAGCCAAGGCCGCCCTACGACTCTGCAGCACGCTTCCCCTGGCCGGGTTGATGTGAGCAGAGGCAGTGGGGTAAGTGCAGGGGGCACCAGGGTACCAAATAAGATTGTTTTATATATTTATGTCGGCCAGTTTGCAGGAGCTCCTAGGAAGTGCTTCCTCTCCCATTGCCAGCCAGGCCACGCCTCCAGGTGGTTTCTTTTTCTACAGTAACCGACCTATTGTGGTGACTGCGGCTACTGACTCCTGTGCTGAGTCACAGTGTCTGAATGTGGTTAGAGCTTTGAAGGTTATGTCGCCTGAAAGGCTCAGATTGGGAAAACAGAGGCTCTGTTTTGTCCTGTGTGCTCCCAACAAGATTGGGTGTCCTGCTTCCAAGCAGACCATTGCGCGCTGGATCTAGGGTGCGATTCAGCATGCTCCTTCCACGGCTGGATTGCCGCTACCGAAATTGGTGAATGCCCATTCTACTAGAAAGGTGGGCTCTTCCGGGGTGGTTGACCAGGGAGTCTCGGCATTGCAACTTTGCCGAGCAGCTAGTTAACAAACAATTTGGCTAAGTTTTTTACAGTTTTAATACCTTGGCCGAGGTTGACCTCACGTTTGGTCATTCGGTGCTGCAGAGTCATCCGCACTCTCCCGTCCGTTCTAGAGCTTTGGTGTAAACCCCATGGTTCTTGAAGTGTCCCCAGCATCCTCTAGGACGTATGAGAAAATAGGATTTTAATACCTACCGGTAAATCCTTTTCTCTTAGTCCGTAGAGGATGCTGGGCGCCCGTCCCAGTGCGGACTCTGTCTGCAGTTATTGGTTGGGGTTACACACAGGTTGTGTTATGTTTTTTTGTCAGCATACTGCTGCAAATTCCTCATGCCATTGGCTTGTGTTCTATTGAATGCCACGTTCTGCGGCATGCTTGAGGTATGAGTTGGTAAGATGCTCACTGTGGTTTAACAATAAATCCTTTTCCTCGAAATGTCCGTCTCCACGGGCACAGTTCCTTAAACTGGAGTCTGGAGGAGGTGCATAGAGGGATGAGCAAGGGCACACCATTTGAAAGTCTTAAAGTGCCCAGGTCTCCTGCGGATCCCGTCTATACCCCATGGTTCTTGGTGTCCCCAGCATCCTCTACGGACTAAGAGAAAAGGATTTACAGGTAGGTATTAAAATCCTATTTTCTGCATTGTACATGTGACTGTGTGTGCCTGTAGCTGCTGTGTGGGATTCCGTTCTCCTGTATCACATATTGCTATCCCTATGTTCTGTACCCTGGGGGGGGGTTGGTTTTCACAGGATATACTGTTTTGTATTTTTCTCTGTGTTTCAGTCACCATATACCACTTAAATCCTCTGTTTGTGTTTTGCATTTGCAGTCTCTCTGCACAGGGGATTTTTGTCAGGTACTGTGTCTGGCTATATTGTACTGTTACGCCCTTAGACTACGTTTCCATGTAATGTCTGCTGCACAGTGCGGGAGATCCGTGGCTGATCCTGCATCATGCAGTGCTGACGCCGCGGATGCACCTGAGGAAAATATTCCAGCTGAGGGTCCGGCCGGGGGTTCTGTACCCCCTCAGTCAGTCTGCAGCACCGGGAGCTCCCCAAGACCCACCTTGGGCTGCTTTTTCTAATCTGCTGACTACGCTAGTAACGAGACTTACGCCCCCTGTGGGACTTCCTGTGCCATTGCAGCCACATATTGTCCCTCCAGCTAATCCGCCCTTGGCGGATACTCTACTCAGTTACAGCAATTAAATCAGTCTTTGGTTAAACAAAAGCCTAACTCCCACCCTCCTAGGCCAAGGGGTCATCTAAGTGGGCCATTTCTTCCTCACAATCCTCTCATATTTCGGATACTTCATCCGATGAAGATGGGGTATATACTGACCCATCAGACACTGATGCAGATGCTTCTGATGAGGAATCTACAACACAGGTTGATGTTCCTGACCTATTGGAGGCTATCAAACTTATTCTTCAGTTTGATGATGAAACTGACTCTCCAGATACGTCTAAAGGCCCGTACACACTGGTCGATATATCGTCCGTACTCTTGAACGGCCGATATATCGAGGGTCCGTCGGCCAGTGTGTACGGCCGATACGTCTGTGAACTCCGTCGTTCAGGCGTATTGCGTCGACCGCGCAGCACAGCCGATGGCCAATATATCTACCGATATATTGGCGCGTCGCTGTGTGTGTACGGCGCGGTCATCTGACCGCCCGTACACATGTTGCGGCGGCCGGTGGTGCTTGACAGCTGAACTGGGCGGGCGTGTGTACACGCCCACCCAGTTCATCACGTCAGTCCCCGACGGATCGGGCAGTGTGTATGCTTAACACACTGCCCGATCTGTCCATAGATATATCTGCAGATCAATTGATCTGCAGATATATCTATTAGTTTGTACCCACCTTTAGAAACCTGATAAGTTCAAACGTCAAAGTTGCTAAATTAGTTTTGCCACATTCTGACCATTTAGTTGACATACGTCAGGAATCCTGGGAGTCTCCAGGAAAAAGAAGATGCTAGCTCGTTATCCCCTCACTGTGGAGATAAGTAAAAATTGCGAAACACTGCCGCTGGTGGACTCGCATGTCGCTCGGCTGGTGGTGTCATCTGCTCTGCCTGTCACTACCGTCACCTCTCTGAAGAAACCGACGGAAAAGCGCGTGGAGGGTTGCTTGAGCCTATTTACACTCTTGCAGGAGCTGTGCATAGACCCACTATTTATGGTAAGACTTACCATTGTTAAATCTCTTTCTGTGAGGTACACTGGGTTCCACAGGGCGCCCACTCTGACGCACTTAGCTTCTTTGGGTTGTATGGCATTAGTCGCTGGTACCTTCTCCTGTCGTGAGAATGTGGTTCTCTGTGACTAACATCTACCGTCTTTCTTACCTGCTACTGCATTGGACTGGTTAACAAAACTGAGCTCCAGTGCCTGGAGGCGGGGATATAGAGGAGGCAGTGCAGTGCATTCTGGGTACAGTCAAAGTTTTAGCCTGTTGGTGCCTCGGATCAAGAGCCAACTCTACACCCCGATGTTATTCCCTGTGGAATCCAGTGTACCTCACAGATAGAGATTTAACAAAGGTAAGTTTTCTCATATGTCCTAGAGGATGCTGGGGTCCACTTCAGTACCATGGGGTATAGACGGTTCCGCAGGAGCCATGGGCACTTTAAGACTTTTCAAGGGTGTGAACTGGCTCCTCCTCTATGCCCCTCCTCCAGACCTCAGTTTTAGAAATGTGCCCAGGCAGACTGGATGCACTCTGAGGAGCTCTATTGAGTTTCTCTGAAAAGGGAGAACTGCTGGCTACAGTCTCCCTGCTTCGTGGGACTGAGGAGGCAGAAGTAGGAACCAACTTCCTGAAGAGTTTCATGGCTCTGCTTCTGGCTGACAGGACACCATTAGCTCCTGAAAGGAACTGAACGCTAGCCGTGCCTAGATGCCCACTCCCGCAGCACGCTGTCACCCCCTCACAGAGCCAGAAGTCAGAAGATAGGTGAGTGTTAGAAGACAGATCTTCAATCAAGGTGATGGCTAAAGGTACTGCGCTGCTGGTGGGATCGCAGCGCGCCATACTGCCCACACAACACATGCACTGCAGGGTGCAGGGCGTGGGGGGGGGGCACCCTGGGTAGCATGAAACCTTTTAAAACTTTTGAAAAGGGGGCATAAGATGCTGTGGCACAGCCCTACCCCCGCCAGTATAAATAATAGTGTCAGAATTTCTGAGGAAAAACGCGCCATTGCGGGGGCGGAGCTTCCTCCTCAGTCAGCCAGCACACTGCTCAGCGCAATTTACATTGTGCTTTACATTATGTATTTACATAGAGAAAAGCACTGCATGTCAGTGGGCATTTTATGTTTCACAGGCATTGTGTTACTGGGTTTGTGAACTGGCTGCTCCTATCTGTGTCCTTCTTACAGATTTTACTGTGGGTCTGTCTATAAGTCCCGGAGTGTCTGTGGTGTGATTGTGCACGTGTGTGACATGTCTGAGGCAGGGAGCTCTTCCCCTGAGGGAGCCATTTTAGGGACACAGAGTTGTAATGTGGTGGCGCTGCCGGCACACCACGACCCTGAATGGGTGAAAGAAATACGTGATAGTGTGAATCATATCAGTAAGAGATTGGATAAGTCTGAGTCTCATGCAGAAAGCTGGAGAAAATCAGTGGAAGATGTGATTTTTCAGGGTTCTACTGTCTCATCCGCAGGCGACCCCTCTGGGTCACATAAGAGACCGTTTGCAAACATTGTACATACTGATACCGACACGGACTCTGATTTTTGCATTGACGATAGTGACTCCAGGGAGATAGATCATAAATTGGCAAAAAACATACAATATATGATTGTTGCTATAAAGGAGGTGTGGCCGGAGAGACTAACCAGCCACACGTGTAATGGCGGCCGCAGCACTGAAGGGGTTAATCCTCAGCTGCCAGGCACCATTTGGACAATAGGCGCTTAGCGTCACTGCTGAACTTACTTACGGCGCCGGGCGCGGACTATTTAAAAGTATGTTTAATGATGTATTTTAACATGTCATATGTAGTGCTCTGTGCACAATTGTAGGATTGCATGTTTAACTGTATTTATATTCAAGATATGGTCACCTGTATTTTAAAGGGGAAAATGCACTTACTATATCTGTCTGAATAAGGGTCTCCTATCCTCTGGAAATAGGAAGTGGCATGCTAATGGCCCTGTCCTAGCAGAGGTGTGAATGACAAAACCTTTTGATGTGTAAGTTCCTTAGAGAAAGATGTTCCTCACGGGGGATCTCCTTATCCCATATATAAAGTCTATGGGCTTGGAACCTGTTTCATGTAACTGATTTCATTGATATACGAACCCTGAATGGCAGATGCAGGAAGGAAGACTGTTTGTTGTGTTGCAGCCTTTCCTGTTGTAATCCCAAACACTGGGTTTGCCTGGAGATGTGAATGAGACAGAAACATTTGTATTTTGAAGCTATGTGATAGATTTATCAATAGTGAATGTTAATCTGATACCAAACGTTGTCTGTGTCACAGGAAGGAGGATATTGTTTTTTTGCACTTATCTCCTATTGAAATGTAATTAATTTATTTGTATTTTGTAAGATATCCTGGTTGGATGGAAAGGACTCAGGGCTTACCCCCCCTGTTGTACTGTGTGGAAAATTGACATAAAAAGAAGGCCTGCGAGCATCCAGAGGGTATTGTACCATTTTCTTTCTGCTGTAAACATCTTGCTGTACTGCTGAGTTCTTTTCAGAACTATTTGTTGGCATTAAAACATCATCTGCCTCTAGAAGATTGCGTCATCTTGTGACCTACAGGGCTATGCGAAACCTAGCCCCGTTCACCGGCTGTTCAGGGTGAACCAGCGTCTCCAAGTTCCGCCTTCCGCCAGCTACCGGTAGAGGTCTAGTCAGTGACTAGTGGGGATTCGTCAACACCACACAGTTGTGGTAAGGCAGCGTGTCGGCACATACAGAGCAGAACCGTGGTTCCAAACGCCACGGCAGGTTAGGAGTTTGGTGGTGGCAGCATAAACCCACCCACTGCGCAGTGGGTGGAGTCAGTAACAGGCGGTTACTGACGGTAAGCGGGAATCCCCTATGTGGTCAGGCCCCGTGTGACCTAAGCATCCATTCTGTGTACTGGGGACGGGACCGTCCGGTCACAGGAGGTTTTAGAAGATACGGAAGCCCCTTCTGTACCTCAGGAGAAGGCTTATTTTTATAAGGAAAAGAAATGTAAGGTAACTTTCCCTCCTTCCCACGAGCTAAATACTCTTTTTGAGGGATGTGGGTGAATCCTGAAAAGAAATTTCATATTCCCAAAAGGATTCAGATTGCTTATCTTTTTCATTTAGAGGACAGGAAAAAATGGGAGTCACCCCCGGTGTTAGACAGTGCACTGTCAAGGTTAACAAAAAAGGTGATTCTCCCTGCACCTGGGACGGCTTTACTAAAGGAGCCGGCAGACCGCAAAATGGACACTGCGTTAAAATCTATTTATGTGGCCAATGGTACGCTGCTCAGGCCCACCATTGCTTGCGCGTGGGTGAGTCGTGCTATTGAAAAATGGACAGATAACTTGTCATCGGAAATTGACACGATTGATAAAGACGAGATACTCCTAACATTAGGTAATATCAAAGACGCTGCTGCATACATGCTGGAAGCTATGAAGGATATTGGACTCTTGGGTTCAACAGCTGCTACCATGGCAGTATCGGCTCGGAGGGCGTTGTGGATTCGCCAGTGGACTGCTGATTCAGATTCCAAAAGAAATATGGAGACTCTCCCGTATAAAGGTGAGGCCTCATTTGGTGATGGGCTGGATGCATTAGTATCGGCGGCTACCGCAGGTAAGTCGACATTCTTGCCTTATGCTCCTGCACCGGCGAAAAAGACACATCACTCTCACATGCAATCCTTTCGGCCCAACAAATACAAAAAGGCCAAAGGTTCCCCCTTCTTTGCAGGTAGGGGAAGGGGAAAAGGAAAGAAATCTGCAGCGTCTCCAGGATCCCAGGAGCAGAAGTGAACTCCTACTTCTGCCAAATCTGCAGCATGACGCTGGGGCTCCCTTGCGGGAGTCCGCTCGGGAGGGAGCACGTCTGAAGCTTTTCAGTCAAAGTTGGATTCAATCTGGCCTGGACCCATGGGTCTTACAAATAGTGTCCCATGGGTACAAACTAGAGTTTCAAGACGTCCCCCCATGCCAATTTTTCAAATCGACCTTGCCAGCTTCTCTTCCAGAAAGAGAGGCAGTAACAACGGCAATAAAAAAATTATGTCAGGATCAGGTCATTCTCCTGGTACCCTTGTCACAACAAGGAGAAGGTTTTTATTCAAGCCTCTTTGTAGTTCCGAAGCCGGACAGCTTGGTCAGACCGATTTTAAACCTGAAAAATCTGAATCTCTACCTGGAAAGGTTTAAGTTCAAGATGGAATCCCTGAGAGCAGTGATTTCCAGTCTGGAGGAGAGGGACTTCATGGTGTCAGTAGACATAAAGGATGCTTACTTGCATGTTCCAATTTATCCTCACCAAGCTTATCTGAGATTCGCAGTACAGGATTGCCATTACCAGTTCCAGACGTTGCCATTCGGTCTCTCCACGGCACCGAGGGTATTCACCAAGGTGATGGCGGAGATGAATGGTCCTCCTTCGTCAAAAAGGAGTCAATATAATTCCTTATCTGGACGATCTCCTGATAAAAGCGAGATCCAGGGAACAGTTGGTGCAGAACATCGCACTCTCCCTGTCAATACTCCAAAAATACGGTTGGATCATGAATTTTTCAAAGTTGCAGTTGGAACCGACGACAAGATTTTCCTTTTTAGGGATGACTGTGGACACAGAAGTACAGAGAGTATTTCTTCCAGTGGATAAGGCTCTGGAAATCCAGAAAATGGTCAAACAAATATTGACACCAACAAGCGTGTCGATCCATCAATGCATTCGATTTTTGGAGAAAATGGTAGCGGCCTACGAGGCCATACAGTTTGGCCAATGTCATGCCAGAGTATTCCAGTGGGACCTGTTGGACAAGTGGTCCGGATCCCACCTACACATACACCGGAAGATAATCCTGTCATCCAAAGCCAGGATTTCGCTTTTGTGGTGGCTACACAGTTCTCACCTACTAGAGGGATGCAGGTTCGGGATTCAGGACTGGGTCCTGGTAACCACGGATGCATGTCTCAGAGGCTGGGGAGCTGTCACACAGGGGGAAAGCTTCCAGGGAAAATAGTCAAGTCAGGAAGCCATCCTTCACATAAACGTTCTGGAATTGAGAGCCATTTACAATGGCCTTCTACAAGCGGTACATCTTCTTCAAGATCATCCCGTGCAGATCCAGTCGGACAATGTAACATCAGTCGCGTACATAAACAGGCAAGGCGGAACGAAAAGCAGAGCAACAATGGCAGAGGTGACAAGGATTCTCCTCTGGGCAGAAAGACATGTAAGAGCTCTGTCAGCAATTTTCATTCTGGGAGTGGACAACTGGGACGCAGACTTCCTCAGCAGACACGATCTCCATCCAGGAGAGTGGGGCCTCCACCAAGAAGTCTTCGCAGAAGTGACAAGTCTTTGGGGAGTTCCTCAAGTAGACATGATGGCATCCCGTCTAAACAAGAAGCTTCAGAGATATTGTTCCAGGTCGAGAGACCCTCAAGCAATAGCAGTGGATGCACTGGTGACCCAGTGGGTGTTTCGGTCGGTATATGTTTTCCCTCCACTTCCACTGATTCCAAAAGTTCTCAAAATAATAAGAAGAACAAGAGTTTGAGCAATCTTCATTGCCCCAGACTGGCCAAGGAGGGCTTGGTATCCATATCTTCAGGAGTTGCTCATAGAAGATCCTCGGCCTCTTCCTCCTTGCGAGGACCTGTTGCAGCAGGGGCCGTGCGTGTATCAAGACTTACTGCGGCTACGTTTGACGGCATGGCTGTTGAGCGCCGGATCCTAGCCTGAAAGGGTATTCCTAAGGAAGTCATCCCCTCTCTTACATTACCACCGTTTTTGGAGAAAATATGTGTCTTGGTGTGAATCCAAGAAGGCTCCTACGGAAGAGTTTGAGTTGGGACGTTTTCTCCATTTTCTGCAGGCTGGTGTGGATGTGGGCCTTAGATTGGGGTCAATCAAGGTCCAGATTTCGGCCTTATCAGTTTTCTTTGAAAAGAATTGGCCTCCTTTCCAGAAGTTCAGACGTTCGTGAAAGGGGTTCTGCACGTCCAGCCTCCATTTGTGCCTCCAGTGGCACCATGGGACCTTAATGTGGTGTTGCAGTTCCTTCAATCGGATTGGTTTGAACCTCTGCAGGAGATAGAATTGAAGTTTCTCACTTGGAAAGTGGTGATGCTTTTGGCCTTGGCATCCGCAAGGCGGGTGTCTGAGTTGGGGACCTTGTCTCACAAACAGCCCTTACCTGATCTTCCATGAAGATAGGGCAGAGTTGAGAACTCGCCAACATTTTCTTCCAAAGGTGGCTTCATCTTTCCGCATAAACCAACCTATTGTGGTGCCAGTGGCTACTGACACGTTCACTAAGTCAAGGTCTCTAGATGCGGTTAGAGCTTTGAAGATTTATGTCGCAAGAACAGCTCGGATACGGAAAACAGAGGCTCTGTTTGTCCTGTATGCTCCCAACAAGATTGGGTGTCCTGCTTCTAAGCAGACTATTGCGCGCTGGATCAGAGGGAAAATTCAGCAAGCTCATTCTACGGCAGGCTTGCCGGTACCGAAGTCAGTGAAAGCCCATTCTACTAGGAAGGTGGGCTCATCCTGGGCAGCCGCCCGGGGCGTCTTGGCGCTACAACTTTGCCGAGCAGCTACTTGGCCGATGTGGACCTCAAGTTTGGTCAATCGGTGCTGCAGAGTCATACGCACTCTCCCGCACATACTGGAGCTTTGGTATAACCCCATGGTACTGAAGTGGACCACAGCATCCTCTAGGATGTATGAGAAAATAGGATTTTAATACCTACCGGTAAATCCTTTTCTCCTAGTCCGTAGAGGATGCTGGACACCCGACCCAGTGCGTACTTTACCTGCAGTTTTGTTCTTTATAGTTACACAAGTTGTGTTTCATTTGTTTTCAGCATGTTTGCTGTAATTGGTTCATGCCTGTTGGCGTGTGTTCTGTTGAAGGCCATATTGTGCGGCATGGTTGAGGTGTGAGCTGGTATGAATCTAACCATTAGTATAAAAGTAAATCCTTTCCTCGAAATGTCCGTATCCCTGGGCACAGTTGCTATAACTGAGGTCTGGCGGAGGGGCATAGAGGGATGAGCCAGTTCACACCCTTGAAAAGTCTTAAAGTGCCCATGGCTCCTGCGGAACCGTCTATGCCCCATGGTACTGAAGTGGACCCCAGCATCCTCTACGGACTAGGAGAAAAGGATTTACCGGTAGGTATTAAAATCCTGTTATTACCATAAGTCTCATTATTTATTTATTAACAGTTTCTTATATAGCGCAGCATATTTGCTCTTTACAATTAGAACAACAGTAATAGAACAAAACTGGGTAAAAAGAGACAGACATAGAGGTAGGAAGACTCCTCCTCCTCACTCCTGAGAGCCAAAGGATTTTCAGAGGCGGTTATTCAAACAATGTTGAAAGCCCGCAAACCGGCCTCTGCCCAGATTTATTACAGGGTTTGGAATTCTTACTTCACCTGGTGTGCTGAGAAGAATTATGATGTCCATGGATTCAGAACTTCCAGAATACTGGCTTTTCTGCAAAGAGGACTGCTCTTCATCTGGCAACCCTCAAGGTTCATATATCTGCCTTGTCGGTTTGGTTTCAGAGAAAAATTGCCTCTCTACCTGATGTTCAGACGTTCATTCAGGGTGTTATTCGGATTCAGCCTCCCTATGTCCCTCCTGTGGCTCCATGGTTATTTGTCTGTTGTGCTGAATGCCCTGCAAGAGTCTCCATTTGAACCTCTTGAATCGGTGGACCTTAAATGGCTCACAGCCAAGGTCCTGTTCTTGCTGGCCATTGCTTCAACAAGACGGGTGTCGGACTTAGGCGCTTTGTCCTGTCGTCCACCTTTTCTCATATTCCACCGGGACCGGGCGGTTCTACGAACTCACCCCGGTTATTTGCCTAAGGTGGTGTCATCTTTTCACCTTAACCAAGAGATTGTGGTTCCGGCCTTTGCCTCTTCGGATGTGGTTAGGGCTCTCTGGGCGGTATTCAAATGATATATCACGCCCAATCTCCTTTCTGAAGTGTTCCCCGTTATCACGCATATCGCGCCCATAGTAATCGGGTTTAACTGCGTAAAGGGTTGAAATTATTATACCACACCTGTTAGCAGAAACAGAACGGGTGTGGAAGAGGGTGAAAACAATTGAATACCACCCTCTGTGTCTGTGTGAAAAGGTCTGCCTCTATCAGGAGGTCAGATTCCCTTTTTGTACTGTATGGTTTTCATAGCCTGCGAATAAGCAAACCTTGGCCAGATGGATTAGAATAGTGATTGCACAAGCCTATGTGTAGGCTGGTCTTCCAGTTCCTTCTGCAGTTAGAGCCCAACTCGGTGTGTTGGACCTTCTTGGGTGGCCCGCCATGGCGCGTCCCCAGAACAGTTGTGCAAGGCGTCTATGTGGTCCTCAGTGAACACATTCATTAGGTTCTATGCCTTTGATACTTCTGCCTCCCAGGATGCTTCCTTCGGACGTCGGGCTCTTTTATACGCTAGGGCATGTCTCCTCCCTTGAGGAACTGCTTTAGGACATCCCCAATGTTTTCCCTGTGGAACACAGTGTAACCCGCTGCAGAAAAGGAGAGTTATGGTAGACTTACCATGGTTAACTCTCTTTCTGCGACGTACACTGGGTTCCACAGGGCGCCCACCCTGATGCACTTAGCTTCTTTGGGGTTGTATGGCATTAGCCGCTGGTACCTTCTCCTGTCGTGAGAATGTGGTTCTTTGTGACTAACATCTGCCATCCCTTTTCCTGCTACTGCTTGGACTGGTTAATGAAACTGAGCTCTCAGTGCCTGGAGGTGGGGTTATAGAGGAGGCCCCAATGCATTCTGGGACAGACAGAGCTTTGCCTGATGGTACCTCTGGATCAAGATCCCGCTCTACACCCAATGTTTTCCCAGTGGAACCCAGTGTACCTCACAGAAAGAGAGTTAACCATGGTAAGTCTACCATAACTATCCTTATCTGCTATATTATGGTTCTATGGGATATTAGAGAAGTATGGGGTGTCTCACGTTGCAGAATAGTACGCCTGTCATCTGAACCAGGTCATTGATGGTGAGATGCAGAAATAGAAGATTCTCATCAATTTTTGCCATTGCAAAATGTCAGTGCACTTTGCTTTAATGGTAGCAAGGGGAAATATCATGTGGATGAGGCTGTTACAGGGTCTTTCTGGTTTTACAGTAAGTATGGTACCAATGACTCTTGTGATCTCAGCAGAGACTTCACGCCAATGGTCTTTATATCTGGGCACTCCCAGAACATGTGAAATATGTTGCTCACATGTTTGCCCACAGTTTCTCCATAACAGGTATCTCTCTCTCTCTCTCTCTCTCTCTCTATATATATATATATATATAGAGAGAGAGAGAGAGAGAGCAGATTTTATATTGCTTATCCTAGGTGCGATTTATTGTTGGATGTAACGCCATCCGAGTTGTCCGGAGGTGCGGGCAGCCATCGTTTACAAAGCAAACCCATGCCTTGCCAGAGTTTGTCCGGTTGCACAGCTCCGGCAGCTCGGATGGCGTTAACGTAACCTGCAGTTTAATTTTCCTACTCTTGTCTGTTTGTTATTTCCCAGTTTTGTTCTTTTACTGTTGCTCCAACTGTACAGTGCAACGGAATATGCTGCGCTATATAACAAATTGTTAATAAATAAATGTAAAAAACATCTCATGGTTGATGCATTTTGAAACAAGCTAGAAAAAGTTGTTTCCAGTCCTGATATTCACTTTTTATTTCAGTTGTACTTGGAGTTGTTCTAGTAATACATCATACCATATGATTTGTGGAGGGGTTGGGGTTATGTGCAGCGCCTCCTTACATCCCTGCTCCCGCAAGCGGGGTTAAAACTTCACTGCCGCAGCCGCCGGAGAGGGTTCGGCTCGTGGCAGAGCAACCAACATTTTAAATACATTTTTCACAGCTGACACCATCTGCTCCACGTGGGTCTCCGGCCACAGTAAAACGTGGTATTCCTACCTAATCTAGGCTACATTTCCAAATAATCCAAGGCCTCGTGGGAATAGCGTGAAAGAAGTGTATTCATTTAGGTAACAACATAATTCTTACTGCTTAGCCGGAGCTTGGATCAGTAGATAAGTCAGACGTTTATGCTGGGTACACACCTGAATGAGCTACGGTCTTACTGACTGATTCATTGTGCGCAGCACGCAATTCACTCGCTGTGCATGCGCAGTAAGAAAATATCCACTGATTTGCGTACTACAGCTACTTTGCGATTGCATTTGATTTAGGCCCAGTGTGTCCTCAGCCTTAGTTGTGCGGAAAGCAGTTAGGAGGGTCTCAGTGCAGGTGAGGCACACTGTACATTATCAGCAGACAAATACAGTTTACCTTGCATCAATGACGCGTGGTGAGGTAAGTGGTCGGGGAGGCACTGGCTTTATCAGAACCAGATTTACACACACATATATGAACCCTAGGGTACATGTGGACATTATACGCAGGTGCAGCAGTATATACATGTGGGCATTATACACAGGTGCAGCGGTATATACATGTGGACATTATACACAGGTGTAGCAATATATACTACTGGACATTTGGGGAGTTCTGATCAGAGATGTGCGGACAGGATAGGCGGGGGAGGCAAAGTCTCACCTGTCATAGACCAGTATACTCCAGAGTTTTGACTATAAAAATGATTAGAATAATACAAAACTCTGGAGTATAACAGGAGAGGCTCTTCCTTACCTGGCCACACGTCACTGCTTTGCATTCCTTGAATAGAAGGACCAGGAATGGAGTCAGTGGTTCTGATCCTATCAGGGAGGGCACAATGGCTAGCATGCATATGAAGGGGTGCAGGTGGCAGATTATGTGTGAATTATGGAAATGGATGAAAGAAAACCATTCAGGAATATCCTAGTTGAGGGATTTGAGTAAAGTACCTGAATTAAATCCAAAAAAAAACAGCCATTTCACCAATGCAGGTACTTCAGTAGCGTTAGAGACTCTCTGGGTATTGTCAGTCAGCACCAAACCCCAGTTGGACTTGGTCAAACACGTCTGGGAATAAGGGACCAAATTTATTTGTAACCATATTTGCATATATTTTTAAATCCAAGTTTATCAGCAATTGGATGGTAATTCTGGGACAAGGCAGGATTCTTCCCTAGTTTGTAAATAACTTCTGCTTGGACCTCTTTCTCTAGCGTCTTTCACAAAATAACATTCCCCTTAGTGTCTCCATGTTTGGGAGCACCATAATAGTCCGATTAACACTGTGCCACCACCGCAGTATTACCTATAAATACCACTGCCACCACTGTCCATAACTACAATACTGTGTGTGTTCTACGCAGTGCACCACAATACCCTCAACAACCCTAAAAATACTCCTGGATTCATCTGGATAATACTGCCCCCCTGTACCTGGGTTTACTTGTTCTTTCTGGTTAATAAATAGTGTCATCTACCATGTGGACTATAAGAGTAGTCCCACACTGTTGGGTGCTGTGCCCTCCACACTTCAATGAATTAGAGTCCAGATGGAGCAGTAATCTGTAATAGGAAATTCTGATGAGAAGCATGTCCGCCAAAGATAGCTGCTAAACCACACCCCCAAGTAGGCAACAGTATAGTTACTGGGATGCTTCATTTTATTCTTCTTCCACTAGGGGCACATGGAGGGTGATGGGTATAGCTTGGAGAGGAGAGTCTGGACACCAGTTCATTGAAATTACCCAGCAGCCCAGGGTTCAATCTCCCCTATACCCAGCTCATGGCCACTCTCCGCAAGCCCACGGCAAGGAACGAGGAGAAAGAGAGGGATAAGGAAAACCGGCACACACTCAAACACACACAGAGGGCAGGTGTGTAGAAAACCGGTATCTCAGAAACCAAACCCTGCAAGCCATGTGTGTCAGGGTGGGTGTCCTGTGCCCCCTATGGAGTCAAAGAAAAGGATTTCTCTATCGTCCTAGTGGATGCTGGGGTTCCTGAAAGGACCATGGGGAATAGCGGCTCCGCAGGAGACAGGGCACAAAAAGTAAAGCTTTTCCAGATCAGGTGGTGTGCACTGGCTCCTCCCCCTATGACCCTCCTCCAGACTCCAGTTAGATTTTTGTGCCCGGCCGAGAAGGGTGCAATTCTAGGTGGCTCTCATAAAGAGCTGCTTAGAGAAAGTTTAGCTTAGGTTTTTTATTTTACAGTGATTCCTGCTGGCAACAGGATCACTGCAACGAGGGACAGAGGGGAGAAGAAGTGAACTCACCTGCGTGCAGGATGGATTGGCTTCTTGGCTACTGGACATCAGCTCCAGAGGGACGATCACAGGTACAGCCTGGATGGTCACCGGAGCCGCGCCGCCGGCCCCCTTGCAGATGCTGAAGTAAGAAGAGGTCCAGAATCGGCGGCTGAAGACTCCTGCAGTCTTCTAAAGGTAGCGCACAGCACTGCAGCTGTGCGCCATTTTCCTCTCAGCACACTTCACACGCAGTCACTGAGGGTGCAGGGCGCTGGGGGGGGGCGCCCTGGGAGGCAAATGAAAACCTATTAAAAGGCTAAAAATACCTCACATATAGCCCCCAGGGGCTATATGGAGATATTTAACCCCTGCCTGGATTCACAAAATAGCGGGAGACGAGCCCGCCGAAAAAGGGGCGGGGCCTATCTCCTCAGCACACGGCGCCATTTCCTCTCACAGCTCCGCTGGTCAGGACGGCTCCCAGGTCTCTCCCCTGCACTGCACTACAGAAACAGGGTAAAACAGAGAGGGGGGGCAAATTTAATGGCAATATTTTGATATATATAAAGCAGCTATAAGGGAGCACTTATTATAAGGCTATCCCTGTCATATATAGCGCTTTTTTGGTGTGTGCTGGCAGACTCTCCCTCTGTCTCCCCAAAGGGCTAGTGGGTCCTGTCTTCGTGTAGAGCATTCCCTGTGTGTCTGCTGTGTGTCGGTACGTGTGTGTCGACATGTATGAGGACGATATTGGTGTGGAGGCGGAGCAATTGCCAAATATGGGGATGTCACCTCCTAGGGGGTCGACACCAGAATGGATGCCTTTATTTGTGGAATTACGGGATAGCGTCAACTCGCTTAAGCAGTCGTTTGACGACATGAGGCGGCCGGACAATCAATTAGTGCCTGTCCAGGCGCCTCAAACACCGTCAGGGGCTGTGAAACGCCCTTTGCCTCAGTCGGTCGACACAGACCCAGACACAGGCACTGATTCCAGTGGTGACGGTGACGAATCAACCGTATTTTCCAGTAGGGCCACACGTTATATGATTTTGGCAATGAAGGAGGCGTTACATTTAGCTGATACTACAGGTACCACTAAACAGGGTATTATGTGGGGTGTGAAAAAACTACCTATAGTTTTTCCTGAATCAGAAGAATAAAATGACGTGTGTGATGAAGCGTGGGTTGCCCCTGATAAAAAGCTGATAATTTCAAAGAAATTATTGGCATTATACCCTTTCCCGCCAGAGGTTAGGGAGCGCTGGGAAACACCTCCTAGGGTGGACAAGGCGCTAACACGCTTATCTAAACAAGTGGCGTTACCCTCTCCTGAGACGGCCGCACTTAAAGATCCATCAGATAGGAGGATGGAAAATATCCAAAAAAGTATATGCACACATGCAGGTGTTATACTACGACCAGCTATAGCGACTGCCTGGATGTGCAGTGCTGGGGTAGTTTGGTCAGAGTCCCTGATTGAAAATATTGATACCCTGGACAGGGACAATATTTTACTGTCGTTAGAACAAATAAAGGATGCATTTCTTTATATGCGTGATGCACAGAGGGATATCTGCACACTGGCATCACGGGTAAGTGCTATGTCCATTTCGGCCAGAAGAGCTTTATGGACGCGACAGTGGACAGGCGATGCGGATTCAAAACGGCATATGGAAGTTTTGCCGTATAAAGGGGAGGAGTTATTTGGAGTCGGTCTATCAGATTTGGTGGCCACGGCTACAGCCGGGAAATCCACCTTTCTACCTCAAGTCACTCCCCAACAGAAAAAGGCACCGACTTTTCAACCGCAGCCCTTTCGTTCCTTTAAAAATAAGAGAGCAAAGGGCTATTCATATCTGCCACGAGGCAGAGGTCGAGGGAAGAGACAGCAACAGGCAGCTCCTTCCCAGGAACAGAAGCCCTCCCCGGCTTCTACAAAAGCCTCAGCATGACGCTGGGGCTTCTCAAGCGGACTCGGGGACGGTGGGCGGTCGTCTCAAAAATTACAGCGCGCAGTGGGCTCACTCGCAGGTAGATCCCTGGATCCTGCAGATAATATCTCAGGGGTACAGGTTGGAATTAGAGACAGATCCACCTCGCCGTTTCCTGAAGTCTGCTTTACCAACGTCCCCCTCCGAAAGGGAGACGGTTTTGGAAGCCATTCACAAGCTGTACTCTCAGCAGGTGATAGTCAAGGTACCTCTTCTACAACAAGGGAAGGGGTATTATTCCACTCTATTTGTGGTACCGAAGCCGGATGGCTCGGTAAGGCCTATTCTAAATCTGAAGTCCTTGAACCTGTACATAAAGAAGTTCAAGTTCAAGATGGAGTCACTCAGAGCAGTGATAGCGAACCTGGAAGAAATTTACCCCTCACACCAGGGGTACCTCAGGTTCGTTGTACAAAACTGTCACTATCAGTTTCAGACGCTGCCGTTTGCTTTGTCCACGGCACCTCGGGTCTTTACAAAGGTAATGGCCGAGATGATGATTCTTCTTCGAAGAAAAGGCGTATTAATTATCCCATACTTGGACGATCTCCTAATAAGGGCAAGGTCCAGAGAACAGCTAGAGATGGGATTAGCACTATCTCAAGAGGTGCTAAAGCAGCACGGATGGATTCTGAATATTCCAAAATCCCAATTAATGCCGACAACTCGTCTGCTGTTCCTAGGGATGATTCTGGACACGGTTCAGAAAAAGGTTTTTCTTCCCGAGGAAAAAGCCAAGGAGTTATCCGACCTGGTCAGGAACCTCCTAAAACCAGGAAAGGTGTCTGTACATCAATGCACAAGAGTCCTGGGAAAAATGGTGGCTTCTTACGAAGCAATTCCATTCGGCAGATTCCATGCAAGAATTTTCCAAAGGGATCTGTTGGACAAATGGTCAGGGTCGCATCTTCAGATGCACCTGCGGATAACCCTGTCTCCAAGGACAAGGGTATCTCTTCTGTGGTGGTTGCAGAGGGCTCATCTATTGGAGGGCCGCAGATTCGGCATACAGGATTGGATCCTGGTGACCACGGACGCCAGCCTGAGAGGCTGGGGAGCAGTCACACAAGGAAGAAACTTCCAGGGAGTGTGGTCGAGCCTGGAAAAGTCTCTTCACATAAACATTCTGGAACCAAGAGCAATCTACAATGCTCTAAGCCAGGCGGAACCTCTGCTTCAAGGAAGACCGGTGTTGATCCAGTCGGACAACATCACGGCAGTCGCCCATGTAAACAGACAGGGCGGCACAAGAAGCAGGAGTGCAATGGCAGAAGCTGCCAGGATCCTTCGCTGGGCGGAGAATCACGTGATAGCACTGTCAGCAGTGTTCATCCCGGGCGTGGACAACTGGGAAGCAGACTTCCTCAGCAGACACGATCTTCACCCGGGAGAGTGGGGACTTCATCCAGAAGTTTTCCACATGCTAATAAACCGTTGGGAAAGACCAATGGTGGACATGATGGCGTCTCGCCTCAACAAAAAACTGGACAGGTATTGCGCCAGGTCAAGAGATCCGCAGGCAATAGCTGTGGACGCGCTGGTAACACCTTGGGTGTACCAGTCGGTGTATGTGTTTCCTCCTCTGCCTCTCATACCAAAGGTATTGAGAATCCTACGGCAAAGCGGAGTAAGAACGATACTAGTGGCTCCGGATTGGCCAAGAAGGTCTTGGTACCCGGAACTTCAAGAGATGGTCACGGACGATCCGTGGCCTCTACCTCTGAGAAGGGACCTGCTTCAACAGGGTCCCTGCCTCTTTCAAGACTTACCGCGGCTGCGTTTGACGGCATGGCGGTTGAACGCCAGATCCTAAAAGGAAAAGGCATTCCAGAAGAAGTCATTCCTACCTTGATTAAGGCAAGAAAGGAAGTCACCGCGAAGCATTATCACCGCATTTGGCGGAAATATGTTGCGTGGTGCGAGGATCGGAGTGCTCCGACGGAGGAATTTCAACTGGGTCGTTTCCTACATTTCCTGCAATCAGGATTGTCTATGGGTCTCAAATTGGGATCTATTAAGGTTCAAATTTCGGCCCTGTCAATATTCTTCCAAAAAGAATTGGCCTCAGTCCCTGAGGTCCAGACTTTTGTCAAAGGAGTACTGCATATACAGCCTCCTGTGGTGCCTCCGGTGGCACCGTGGGATCTAAATGTAGTTTTAGATTTCCTCAAATCCCATTGGTTTGAACCACTAAAAAATGTGGATTTGAAATATCTCACATGGAAAGTGACTATGTTACTGGCCCTGGCTTCCGCCAGGAGAGTATCTGAACTGGCGGCTTTAGCTTATAAAAGCCCTTATTTAATTTTCCATTCGGATAGGGCAGAGCTGCGGACGCGTCCGCATTTTCTCCCTAAGGTGGTATCAGCGTTTCACCTGAACCAGCCTATTGTAGTGCCTGCGGCTACAAGCGACTTGGAGGACTCCAAGTTGTTGGACGTTGTCAGAGCTTCAAAAATATACATTTCAAGGACGGCTGGAGTCAGAAAATCTGACTCGCTGTTTATACTGTATGCACCCAACAAGTTGGGTGCGCCTGCTTCTAAGCAGTCGATTGCTCGTTGGATTTGTAACACAATTCAACTTGCACATTCTGTGGCAGGCCTGCCACAGCCTAAATCTGTTAAGGCCCATTCCACAAGGAAGGTGGGCTCATCTTGGGCGGCTGCCCGAGGGGTCTCGGCATTACAACTCTGCCGAGCAGCTACGTGGTCAGGGGAGAACACGTTTGTAAAATTCTACAAATTTGATACCCTGGCAAAAGAGGACCTGGAGTTCTCTCATTCGGTGCTGCAGAGTCATCCGCACTCTCCCGCCCGTTTGGGAGCTTTGGTATAATCCCCATGGTCCTTTCAGGAACCCCAGCATCCACTAGGACGATAGAGAAAATAAGAATTTACTTACCGATAATTCTATTTCTCGGAGTCCGTAGTGGATGCTGGGCGCCCATCCCAAGTGCGGATTATCTGCAATACTTGTACATAGTTATTGTTAACTAATTCGGGTTATTGTTTAGGGAGCCATCTTTCAGAGGCTCCTCTGTTATCATACTGTTAACTGGGTTTAGATCACAAGTTGTACGGTGTGATTGGTGTGGCTGGTATGAGTCTTACCCGGGATTCAAAATCCTCCCTTATTGTGTACGCTCGTCCGGGCACAGTACCTAACTGGAGTCTGGAGGAGGGTCATAGGGGGAGGAGCCAGTGCACACCACCTGATCTGGAAAAGCTTTACTTTTTGTGCCCTGTCTCCTGCGGAGCCGCTATTCCCCATGGTCCTTTCAGGAACCCCAGCATCCACTACGGACTCCGAGAAATAGAATTATCGGTAAGTAAATTCTTATTTTAACAAGGTAAGACCATAAATCCTACTTCTTCCTGCACTAGGGAGCACAATGGAACGTCCTAAAACTGTCCCCTTAGAGAGGGGATGCTCCTAAACTGCACTAAGAACCCGTCATCCAAAAGCCTCATCTGTGGAGGCGAAGGTAGACAAACGTAGGAATGTATGTGCGAACGACCACATGGCAGTCCTACAAAGGTGCTCTGCAGAAGCGCCACATTGAGTTGCCCAAGAGGCTGCTACTGTCCTGGTGGAATGAGCAGTTACCACGTCAAGAGCAGGAAGATCTGCTACAGAGTAAACAAGCGGAGCCACCTGGGCAAAGTCTGTTTAGAAGGTGGCCAGCCTCGCGTGTACATACAGTACAAACAGAGAACCAGATCTGCAGAAACCTCCTGATTCTATCTACGTAAATCCAGAGAGCTCTCACCACATCCAGAGAGGCTTCCTACAGTGAATAACCCAGAACCCTGAAAGTCGGTACCACAGTCTCCTGTTTGTTTTTGAACCGTTACACAACCTAAGGTAGGAAACCCAAGCGAATCCTCAAGACCGCCCAATCCGAATGGAAGATAAGAAAGGGGGACCGACAAGACAAGGAGTTCAATTTAGACACTTGTCTGGGCGATGCAATGGCAGGTAAGCCAACGAATGTCCGCAGTATCGAAGAACTCAAAAGGTGCCAACTGAAGAGCCCGAAGAACCAAGGAGAGATTCCATGTAGCCACTGGAGGAACAAATGGCGGCTGTATGTGGAGGATGTCCTGAGAAAATGTCAGTACATCCGTTAAGAGTGCAATCTGACGCTGAAAAAGTACTGACATGGTGGAGACCTGTACCCTCAAAGAAGAAATCGCGAGGCCCAAATCCAGACCCGCCTGCTGAAAAGAGAGGGCTCTTGAGAGCCGGAAGGACCGGGGATTAACAACTCCGCCAAACATGGTGATAAACCTTTGCCAAAGAATGCTTCCATGCATTAAGCATGGTACGGTTGACTCTTCTGGAAAATCCCTGTACTCTCATGGCGTATGTCTCAAGAGCCACCCCGTCAAAGCGAGACGGGCCAAATCCGGATGGAAGCACGGACCCTGAGACAAAAGATTCGTCCATAGAGGCAGACACAGAGGAGCATCGATGATGAGGCCCAGAAGATCCATGTACCACATCCATCATATACAATCCGGCGCTACCAGGATCACTGTACCACCCTCCAATTTGACCTTTTGGAGCACCCACTGGATCATCAAAATCTCTATTACAGGGTGTAGCACTCCTACCTTCAGTGGTGTTCTACCAGAGGCTATAACCCTACGGTTTTCAGAGTTTCTCGGACGCTTGCCTTTCTCCAGACTGGGTTAGACCTCAGCCTTCGCCTGCCAGCAGAGGGTGAAGGATTACTCCCCTGCCTGATGTTAAAAACGTTCCTTCAGGGAGTTCTTCACCTTCAGCCTCCTTTTGTCCTTTCGTGGCTCCGTGGGAATTGTCTTTGGTTCTTCAGGCTCTCCAGGTCAATACGTTTGAACCAGTGGATTCTGTAGACCTCAAGTGGCTGACAACGAATACCCTTTTTCATCCTTGTTATTGCCTCAGTCTGCAGATTATCTGATTTGGGGGTACTCTCCTGTCGCCTTCCCCTTTTGATCTTTCATTTGGACAGGGCTGTCCTACGAACTTGGGCTGGCTGGTTCTATCTAAATGAAGAGATTGTGGTTCCAGCCTTCCATTCACCAGGCCTCTCTGCAGGTGAAGCTTCTTCTGGCGTCCGTGCTCTTCGGATTTATGTGGATCTCACCAACCCTTCCGAAAATCTGATGCTCTCTTTGTGTTATACGGGCTGGCCTGCTAACAAACAGACTTTGGCCCAATGGCTTTCCATGGCAATTTCAGAGGTGTACTACCTGTTCCAGATACATTTACTGCCCATTCTACTCGTTCTGTGGGACCCTCGTGGGAGGTCCGTCATGGCGCCTGTGCTAAACAATTGTGTAAGGCAACCACTTGGTCTTCCGTCCACACCTTCCTTAGGTTCTATGCCTTTGATCGATTTGCCTCTCAGGATGCTTCCTTTAGGTGTAAAGTTCTCCTTTATGCTCAGGAGCATCCCCACCCTTAGGAAACTGCTTTGGGACATCCCCAGCGTAATCCATGTGGACCCCTATGGACCCTGAAGTAGAAAATGTGAGTTATGGTTAACTCTCTTTCTTTGAAGTCCATAGGGTCCACAGACACCCACCCTGAAGGACATGGCTTTTTTTTTTGGGGGGGTTCTAAGTTGTCACTAGTCTGTGAGTGGGTTTCTTGAGTATACCATTCTTCCTTCTCCTCTATCCTGCTCCTGCCTTGGGCTTGTTCATTAAACTAGCTAGGCTGGGAGTGGGGTGTAGGGAGGAGGGACCAGTGCATCCTGGGATCAAAAGCTTTAGCTGTTTGGTGCCCGGTCAGTCTCCAACCTACACCACAGTGTAATTCCTATGGACTTTGAAGAAAGAGAGTTAACCAAGGTAAAGCTACCATAACTCTCATTTTTTAATCCAAAATATATTTCCAAGGTTTCCTTAAAAAAAAAGATAATAGTACAAATATGTACAACTTGTTGTACAGCAAACAATCTCAGAAATGTAAAAAGAATAAATGTAAGAAAAACCAGAGTCATAATATAATTTCTCTTACGTCCTAGAGGATGCTGGGGACTCCAAAAGGACCATGGGGGGTATAGACGGGATCCGCAGGAGACATGGGCACACTAAAAAGACTTTGACTGGGTGTGAACTGGCTCCTCCGTCTATGCCCCTCCTCCAGACCTCAGTTAGATACTGTGCCCAGGAGTGACTGGACACACACTAGGGGAGCTCTACAGAGTTTCTCTGGAAAGACTTTTGTTAGGTTTTTTTATCTTCAGGGAGACCTGCTGGCTACAGGCTCTCTGCTTCGTGGGACTGAGGGGAGAGAAGTCAGACCTACTTCTGTGAGTTAAAGGCTCTGCTTCTTAGGCTACTGGACACCATTAGCTCCAGAGGGTTCGATCACTTGGTGCGCCTAGCTGCTTGCTCCCGGAGCCACGCCGTCACCCCCCTCACAGAAGCCAGAAGAGAGAAGCCGGGTGAGTATTAGAAGAACAGAAGACTTCAGACGGCAGAAGACATCAGTGACGGAGGTACAGCGCAGCGCTCCATGCTCCCACACACATCACCAACGATACAGGGTGCAGGGCGCTGGGGAAGGAGCGCCCTGGGCAGCAGTTATGCCAGTATAAAAAATTCAAATTTGAGCGGGACTGCAGCGCGCCGGGGCGGGGCTCAGTCGCACAGCTCACTAGCGCCATTTTCTCTCTCCACAGCCGCTGCAGATACGCTGGCCCGGACCTCCAAGCTCCGTACAAGTAACGAGGGAGCAAAACGGGGGGGGGGGGGGGGGGGCACATGCAATTTGGTGCTTTTTATGTTTACATTACAGCGCAAACCACATATATTATGGTAGTATATGGGCGCTGGGGTGTGAGCTGGCATACTCCCTCTGTGTTTCTCTCTACAGGCTTCCCTGTGGGTCTGTCCCCTTGATTTGGCCGGTGTGAGTGTGGGTGTGTCGGTACTACGTGTCGACATGTCTGAGGCTGAGTGTTCCTCCCCGGAGGAAGTTACTGGGGGCGCAGAAAAGGATTTGGGAATGACTCTGTCGGCACAGCCGACTGCTGATTGGGTGAATATGTTGAGTACACTGAATGCAAATATGGCTTTATTGTCTAAGAGGCTGGATACATCTGATTCTCAGACACAAACATGGAGAAAATCCATGGAGGAGGCTTTGTCTCAGGTACAGACCCCCTCAGGGTCACAAAAGCGTTCTTTTACCCAGATGGCAGATACAGATACCGACACAGACTCTGATTCCGATGTCAATTTCAATGAGGCTTCTTTACATCCACGGGTTGTCGAAAGTATTCTGTACATGATTATAGCCATTAAAGATGTTTTACATATATCTGAGGAACCTGCTGTTCCTGACACGAGAGTTTGCCCCCTCTCATGAAATGAACGCGCTTTGTGAAAAGGCTTGGGAGTCGCCTGACAAAAGATGGCAGATTCCCAAGAGGATTTTGATGGCATATCCTTTCCCCTCTGACGACAGGGAGAAATGGGAGTCGTCTCCCAATGTGGACAAGGCTCTATCCCGATTGTCCAAGAAGGTGGCGCTTCCGTCTCCTGACACGGCTGTCCTCAAGGACCCAGCTGATCGCAACCTGGAGACGACATTGAAGGCCATTTTTCGTTAATACTGGTGCATTGCTCAGACCTGCTGTGGCGTCGGTATGGGTGAGTAGTGCTATTGCTAAGTGGGCTGAAAATTTGGCTGCTGATGTGGATACCCTTGATAAGGATAATATTATTTTGACTCTTGGTTATATCAAGGACGCTGCAGATTACCTAAAGGATGCGGCGAGGGATGTTGGCCTCTTGGGATCAAGAGCCAATGCCATGGCGGCCTCGGCCAGGAGGGCGCTGTGGATTCATCAATGGAATGCTGATGCCGATTCCAAGAAAAATATGGAAGCTCTCCCTTTTAAAGGTAGTGTTTTGTTTTGTAACGGCCTTGCTGACCTGGTGTTTACCGCTACTGCGGGTAAACCATCTTTTCTTCCCTATGTTCCCACACAACAGAAAAAGGCGCCCCATCGTCAGATGCAGTCCTTTCGGCATAATAAATACAAAAAAGGAAAGGGCTCGTCCTTACTTGCTTCAAAGGGTAGAGGAAGGGGAAAGAGGTCGCCTGCCGTGTCAGGCACCCAGGACCAAAAGTCCTCCCCGCCTCTACCAAGTCCACCGCATGACGCTGGGGCTCCCCTGCGGGAGTTTGTGCCGTGGGGGGCCGTCTCCGATTCTTCAGTCAGGTCTGGTTTCAATCGGCCCTGGCTCTTTGGGTCTTAGACATACTGTCCCAAGGGTACAAACTGGAGTTTCAGGAGTCCCCCCCCCCCCCCCCGCCCCGCCGCTTTTTCAAGTCGGCCCTACCAGTTTCTCTTCCAGAAAGAGTAGTAGTAAATGCTGCGATACAAAAGCTGTGTCAACAGAAGGTCATTGTGCCGGTTCCCCCGTCCCAACGGGGGGGAGGGTTCTATTCGAGCCTCTTTGTCGTGCCGAAGCCGGACGGCTCGGTCAGACCGATTCTGAACCTAAAATCCCTCAATCCAAACTTGAAAACTTTCAAGTTCAAGATGGAATCTCTTCGAGCTGTGATCTCCAGCCTAGAAGGGGGGATATTATGGCGTCAGTCGACATAAAAGATTCCTACTTACACGTCCCGATATATCCTCCTCATCAGGCCTTCCTGAGATTTGCGGTACAGGATTGTCATTACCAATTTCAGACGTTGCCGTTTGGGCTTTCCACGGCCCCGAGGGTTTTCACCAAGGTAATGGCGGAAAAGATGGTACGCCTTCGCAAGCAAGGGGTCACAATTAACCCGTACTTGGACGATCTCCTGATAAAGGCGAGGTCCAAGGAACAGTTGTTGAGAAATGTGGAACTCTCCCTGTCGGTTCTGCGACATCACGGTTGGATTCTAAATTTGCCAAAGTCTCAGTTGATCCCGACAACTCGGCTGCCTTTCCTGGGCATGATCCTAGACACGGAGCTTCAGAGAGTGTTTTTTCTGGCGGACAAAGCTCTGGAAATCCAGACCATGGTCAGGGAGCTTCTGAGGCCGACAAGAGTGTCGATTCATCAATGCACTCGAGTGCTAGGGAAGATGGTTGCGGCTTACGAAGCCATCCCGTTTGGCAGGTTTCATGCCCGGGTGTTTCAGTGGGATCTGCTGAACAAATGGTCCGGGTCTCACCTGCACATGCACCGGTAAATAAGTCTATCTTCCAAGGCCAGGATTTCTCTCCTGTGGTGGCTGCAAGGTTCTCACCTTCTAGAGGGACGCCGATTTGGAATCCAGGACTGGGTCCTGTTGACCACAGATGCAAGTCTCCGAGGCTGAGGCACAGTCACGCAAGGAAGAAGTTTCCAGGGAAAATGGTCAAGCCAGGAATCTTGTCTCCACATAAATGTTCTCGAGTTAAGAGCCATTTACAACGGCCTCCTACAAGCGAAGAACCTTCTTCAGGGTCTCCCTGTCCTGATCCAGTCGGACAACATAACAGCGGTGGCGTATGTAAACCGCCAAGGCGGAACAAGGAGCAGGGCGGCAATGGCGGAGGCCACAAGAATTCTCTGCTGGGCGGAACAGCACGTGAGAGCTCTGTCAGCAGTCTTCCTCCCGGGCGTGGACAACTTGGAAGCAGACTTCCTCAGCAGACACGATCTCCATCGAGGAGAGTGGGCGCTTCATCAAGAGGTATTTGCAGAAGTGACAAGGCGTTGGGGAATTCCTCAGATAGACATGATGGCGTCTCGCCTCAACAAGAAGCTTCCGCAGTATTGTTCCAGGTCGAGGGACCCCCAAGCCTGTGCAGTGGACGCCCTGGTAACTCCGTGGGTGTTTCAGTCGGTGTATGTGTTCCCTCCGCTTCCTCTCATTCCAAGGTGTTGAGGATCATAAGACGAACAAGGGTTCAGGCAATACTCGTCGTTCCAGATTGGCCACGGAGGGCCTGGTATCCGGATCTTCAGGAATTACTAGTAGAAGATCTTTGGCCGCTTCCTCTAAGAGAGGACCTGTTACTGCAGGGGCCCTTCGTGTTCCTGGACTTACCACGGCTGCGTTTGACGGAGTGGAAGTTGAACACCAAATCCTAGCTCGGAAGGTATTCCCGGGGAGGTCATCCCCACTCTCCTTAAGGCTAGGAAGGAGGTCACGGCAAAACATTATCACTGTATTTGGAGAAAGTATGTGTCATGGTGTGAAACCAAAGCAGCTCCTGCAGAGGAGTTTCACTTGGGTCGTTTCCTCCACTTTTTGCAGGCAGGCGTGGATGCAGGCCTGAAATTGGGTTCCATCAAAGTGCAGATTTCGGCTTTGTCTATTTTCTTTCAAAAAGAATTGGCCGTCCTTCCTGAGGTTCAGACTTTCATGAAGGGAGTGCTGCATATCCATCCTCCATTTGTGCCACCCGTGGCACCGTGGGATCTTGAAGTGGTGTTGCCGTTTCTTATGTCTCACTGGTTTGAACCTTTGCGTAAGGTTGAGTTAAAGTTTCTCACATGGAAATTGGTCATGCTTTTGGCTTTGGCGTCTGCCAGACGAGTGTCCGAGTTGGCGGCTTTGTCTCACAAGATTTGATTTTTCATGTGGATAGAGCGGAATTGAGGACTCGTCAACAATTTCTGCCGAAGGTGGTTTCTTCGTTTCATATAAATCATCCTATTGTGGTACCTGTGGCTACGGATGCTGTGGCAGTCCCAAAATCTCTTGATGTCGTAAGAGCTTTGAAAATTTATGTCGCCAGAACGGCTCTTACTAGGAAAACAGAGGCTCTGTATTTCCTGTATGCTTCCAACAAGATTGGAAATCCTGCTTCTAAGCAAACTATTGCACGCTGGATTTGTAATATGATTCAGCACGCTCATTCTTCGGCTGGGCTGCCGTTGCCGAAGTCAGTAAAGGCCCATTCTACCAGGAAGGTGGGCTCTTCTTGGGCGGCTGCCCGAGGCGTCTCGGCTCTTCAACTTTGCCAAGCAGCTACGTGGTCGGGTTCAAACACTTTTGCTAAGTTCTATAAGTTTGATACCCTGGCTGATGAGGACCTCATGTTTGCTCAATCGGTGCTGCAGAGTCGTCTGCACTCTCCCGCCAGTTCTGGAGCTTTGATATAGACCCCATGGTCCTTTTGGAATCCCCAGCATTCTCTAGGACGTAAGAGAAAATAGGATTTTTTGTATACTTACCAATAAATCCTTTTCTCCTAGTCCGTAGAGGATTCTAGGCGCCCATCCCAGTGCGGACTGTTCCTTGCAGTTGTATTGATACTGGTTATTTTCGGTTACACGAGGTTTGTGTAATAGTTATATTCAGCTTGTTGCTGTTGTTAATTCATACTGTTATCTGTTTTCCTGCTGATCCAGTTAGTTTATCAAAAATCCTTTCCTCGAAATGTCCGTCTCCCTGGGCACAGTTCCTATAACTGAGGTCTGGAGGAGGGACATAGAGGGAGGAGCCAGCTCACACCCAGTCAAAGTCTTTTTAGTGTGCCCATGTCTCCTGCGGATCCCGTCTATACCCCCTATGGTCCTTTTGGAGTCCCCAGCATCCTCTATGGACTAGGAGAAAAATTATATTTTAAGTTAGAGAACTCTGACGTGAAGTAGCCACAGGAAGCATTGGGTACATCTCCAGTCGTTGCGACTCTCCATAGGAAAAATGGAGGCTCAGGGAAGATCCTAATTGTTCTCTCCCAACTGCACAGCCGCCACCCTCTTGTTTTAACTCTTTTGTTGCTGAACATATAGGAAGGGGGTGGAACACAGGTAGACACAGAAATCCCTATCCTCTTTAGAGGTGAAATTCTACTAGAATTTACTGTGTCCTAGCTTGACCAGGTCTGGTTGTTTTTGAAAGTAAAGGATGCAGTTTTCCACCCCCAAACTGTTATGACTGGTACGAGATAAGAGATCGTTATCTGTTCCCTGAAAATAAGTTCTCCTGTATAAAGATAGATTATGATACCTCTTTCTGTGTTTAAACGTCACAGGTAGGTTCTAGTATTAGATACCACCTGGGCTGGAACCGGTAATGCGTAGCAGGGTAGCTAGGCTGAGACCGGAAATGCGTGAGGTAACCAGGCTGAGACCGGAAATGCGTGAGGTAACCAGGCTGAGACCGGAAATGTGTGCGGTAACCAGGCTGAGACCGGAAATGCGTGAGGTAACCAGACTGAGACCGGAAATGCATGAGATAACCGGGCTGAGACCGGAAATGCGTGAGGTAACCAGGCTGAACCTGGAAATGTGTGCGGTAACCAGACTGAGATCGGAAATGCATGAGGACATGTGTGAGGTAACCAGACTGCGATCGGAAATGCATGAGGTAACCAGACTGAGATCGGAAATGCATGAGGTTACCAGACTGAAACTGGAAATGTGTGCGGTAACCAGGCTGAGACCGGAAATGCGTGAAGTAACCCGACTGAAACCGGAAATGCATGAGATAACCAGGCTGAGACCGGATATGCGTGAGGTAACCCGACTGAAACCGGTAATGCATGAGATAACCGGGCTGAGAGCGGAAATGCGTGAGGTAACCAGACTGAACCTGGAAATGTGTGCGGTAACCAAGCTGAGACCGGAAATGTGTGAGGTAACCAGGCTGAGACCGGAAATGCGTGAGGTAACCCGGCTGAGAATGGAATTGCGTGAGGTAACCTGACTGAAACCGGAAATGCGTGAGGTGACCGGGCTGAGACCGGAAATGCGTGAGGTAACCGGGCTGAGACCGGAAATGCGTGAGGTAACCGGGCTGAGATCGGAAATGCATGAGGTAACCAGACTGAGATCGGAAATGTGTGAGGTAACCAGACTGATACAGGAAATGCGTCTAGTACTGGATTGGACCAGTAATACGTAGGGTATCCGGGCTGGGACCAGTCATGCGTCTTTTACTGGGTTGGGACAGGTAATGTGTGAGGTAACTGGGCTGGGACTGGTGATGTGTGAAGTAACTGGGCTGAGACCGGTAATTCATGAGGTAACTGGGCTGAGACCGGTAATTCATGAGGTAACTGGGCTGAGACCGGTAATTCATGAGGTAACTGGGCTGAGACCGGTAATTCATGCGGTAACTGGGCTGAGACCGGTAATTCATGAGGTAACTGGGCTGAGACTGGTAATTCATGAGGTAACTGTGATGGGACTGGTAATGCCTGAGGTAACTGGGCTGGGACTGGTAATTCCTGAGGTAACTGGGCTGGGACCGGTAATTCCTGAGGTAACTGGGCTGGGACTGGTAATTCCTGAGGTAACTGGGCTGAGACCGGTAATTCATGAGGTAACTGGGCTGAGACTGGTAATTCATGAGGTAACTGGGCTGGGACTGGTAATTCCTGAGGTAACTGGGCTGGGACCGGTAATGCCTGAGGTAACTGGGCTGGGACTGGTAATGTGTGAAGTAACTGGGCTGAGACTGGTAGTTCCTGAGGTAACTGGGCTGAGACCGGTAATTCCTGAGGTAACCGGGCTGAGACTGGTAATTCATGAGGTAACTGGGCTGAGACCTGTAATTCATGAGGTAACTGGGCTGAGGCCGGTAATTCATGAGGTAACTGGGCTGAGACCGGTAATTCATGAGGTAACCAGGCTGAGACCGGTAATTCATGAGGTAACCGGGCTGAGACTGGTAATTCCTGAGGTAACTGGGGTGAGACCGGTAATTCATGAGGTAACTGGGCTGGGACTGGTAATTCCTGAGGTAACTGGGCTGAGACCGGTAATTCATGAGGTAACTGGGCTGGGACTGGTAATTCCTGAGGTAACTGGGCTGGGACTGGTAATTCCTGAGGTAACCGGGCTGAGACCGGAAATGTATGAGGTAACCGGGCTGAGACCGGAAATGCATGAGGTAACCGGGCTGAGATCGGAAATGCATGAGGTAACCAGACTGAGATCGGAAATGTGTGAGGTAACCAGACTGAGACCGGAAATGCATCTAGTACTGGATTGGACCAGTAATACGTAGGGTATCCGGGCTGGGACTAGTCATGCGTCTTTTACTGGGTTGGGACAGGTAATGTGTGAGGTAACTGGGCTGGGACTGGTGATGTGAGAAGTAACTGGGCTCAGACCGGTAATTCATGAGGTAACTGGTCTGAGACCGGTAATTCATGAGGTAACTGGGCTGAGACCGGTAATTCATGAGGTAACTGGGCTGAGACCGGTAATTCATGTGGTAACTGGGCTGAGACCGGTAATTCATGAGGTAACTGGGCTGAGAATGGTAATTCATGAGGTAACTGTGCTGGGACTGGTAATGCCTGAGGTAACTGGGCTGGGACTGGTAATTCCTGAGGTAACTGGGCTGGGACCGGTAATTCATGAGGTAACTGGGCTGGGACCGGTAATTCATGAGGTAACTGGGCTGGGACTGGTAATTCCTGAGGTAACTGGGCTGAGACCGGTAATTCATGAGGTAACTGTGCTGAGACTGGTAATTCATGAGGTAACTGGGCTGGGACTGGTAATTCCTGAGGTAACTGGGCTGGGACCGGTAATTCATGAGGTAACTGGGCTGAGACTGGTAATTCATGATGTTACTGTGCTGGGACTGGTAATGCCTGAGGTAACTGGGCTGGGACTGGTAATTCCTGGGGTAACTGGGCTGGGACCGGTAATTCATGAGGTAACTGGGCTGGGACTGGTAATTCCTGAGGTAACTGGGCTGAGACCGGTAATTCATGAGGTAACTGGGCTGAGACTGGTAATTCGTGAGGTAACTGGGCTGGGACTGGTAATTCCTGAGGTAACTGGGCTGGGACCGGTAATGCCTGAGGTAACTGGGCTGGGACTGGTAATGTGTGAAGTAACTGGGCTGGGACTGGTAATTCCTGAGGTAACTGGGCTGAGACCGGTAATTCATGAGGTAACTGGGCTGGGACTGGTAATTCCTGAGGTAACTGGGCTGAGACCGGTAATTCCTGAGGTAACCGGGCTGAGACTGGTAATTCATGAGGTAACTGGGCTGAGACCGGTAAGTCATGAGGTAACTGGGCTGAGACCGGTAATTCATGAGGTAACTGGGCTGAGACCGGTAAGTCATGAGGTAACCAGGCTGAGACCGGTAATTCATGAGGTAACTGGGCTGAGACCGGTAATTCATGAGGTAACTGGGCTGAGACCGGTAATTCATGAGGTAACTGGGTTGAGACCGGTAATTCATGAGGTAACTGGGCTGAGACCGGTAATTCATGAGGTAACTGGGCTGAGACCGGTAAGTCATGAGGTAACTGGGCTGAGACCGGTAATTCATGAGGTAACTGGGCTGAGACCGGTAAGTCATGAGGTAACCAGGCTGAGACCGGTAATTCATGAGGTAACTGGGCTGAGACCGGTAATTCATGAGGTAACTGGGCTAAGACCGGTAATTCATGAGGTAACTGGGCTGAGACCGGTAATTCATGAGGTAACTGGGCTGGGACTGGTAATGTGTGAAGTAACTGGGCTGAGACTGGTAATTCCTGAGATAACTGGGCTGAGACCGGTCATTCCTGAGATAACTGGGCTGAGACCGGTCATTCCTGAGGTAACCGGGCTGAGACTGGTAATTCATGAGGTAACTGGGCTGAGACCGGTAAGTCATGAGGTAACCAGGCTGAGACCGGTAATTCATGAGGTAACTGGGATGAGACCGGTAATTCATGAGGTAACTGGGCTGGGACTGGTAATTCCTGAGGTAACTGGGCTGAGACCGGTAATTCCTGAGGTAACTGGGCTGAGACCGGTAATTCATGAGGTAACTGGGCTGGGACTGGTAATTCCTGAGGTAACTGGGATGAGACCGGTAATTCCTGAGGTAACTGGGCTGAGACCGGTAATTCATGAGGTAACTGGGCTGAGACCGGTAATTCATGAGGTAACTGGGCTGAGACTGGTAATTCATGAGGTAACTGGGCTGAGACTGGTAATTCATGAGGTAACTGGGCTGAGACTGGCAATGCTTCTGGTACTTGGCTGGACCGGTACTGTGTGAAGTAACTGGACTGAGACTGGCAGTGCTTCTGGTACTTGGCTGGACCGGTACTGCGTGAGGTAATAAGGGAGAATAGTTGTTGAGAAGCATTTTAGGCATTACAAAGAACGATATCTAGGAGGATGACGCGGTTCCCTGATCAGTGATTTTATCATGGATGATATGTGTCACTCCTGTCTCCATGCCACTCACCTTTTGATTGTTATAGCTCAAGAGCAGGGCCCTCCTCCCTCTTGTGCTTTTGCTTCCCTCACTTATACCAACGTCACCAAACCCTTGGGCTCTGGTGCTCTGATTCTGTTTGGGTACGGTATCCGAATGGTAGTTTGACAGTCAATAGGGCAACCGCTAATGGTCGACATGGTCAAAAAGTCGACATGATTTTTATTTATTTATTTTTCACGTTTTTTCATACTTTACCATCCACAAGGACTATGATTGGGAATAGTAATCTGTGCCGAGCGCAATGGTAGCGGAGCCAGGCGCCTTTCCCGCTGCATGGCGAGCGAAGCCGCACACTAATTGGGGTTCCCTGTGCTGTGACGGCGAAAACGACACCAAAAAACATAAACTCATGTTGACCTTTTTCCCATGTTGACCTTTTGGGCTCCACCTAGACACTGGCGACCTAATAATTCACAGCCTTGGGTCCTGTGACCACCGATACAGCAATAAAGCATTTCCTGCAATGTTCTGTATTGCGAGTCATCACTATCTATGTGTACGAACTTTGTCAGCCGCCGCGGGCCCTTTGTGGCGTCGTATGAAGGATGAGAATAATAAAGCCTGATAAATAACAATTACCTGATTTTAATTTCATGGCCCGTTGTATAAAGATGATTTATGTCCATTGACCTATTGTATCGCGCTGTTTGAAATATATGATGGTAGCTTCGCTATAACTCCGGCCCGCGAGCTGTTATTACTGGGCCTTGTATGACATCATGCTGTGACAGCGGAATACATACGATTTACCGGCGGTCGGGATGCCGGCTGTCAATATCCCGACATCGTCTTCCCGTCCTCTAGGATGCCGGCAGTTGGGTGAGTGCTAAGAGTCCCCTTGTGGGCTCGGTGATGCATGGAGCTATTCCCACTCTGTTGGTGTCGTGGACACTCATGAGTGGGAATAGCCCTGGTGCGTCGGGATTCCAGCTGTCGGGATTTCGGCATCGTTATCCTGAGCGCCAAGATCTCGACAGTCGGCATTTTTTATCTGCAACCCGTGATGGCACACATTAGTTTGTTGCAATGTTATATAATGTTATCTGTTATCTTTATTCCAGAAGCCATGGAAATGGAGAACGATGGGCTGGAATGTGACACCGTGACGCGGCCCACAAACCTACTCATCACCTGCACCAACACAGAGACCCGGCCGGGGGAGTCAGATCTGGAGGTCAGAAAATGGTGTCTTCTCCTAGAACTATACTATTACTTACTGCAGGTTTAGAATTCTGACAGCGTTCTTCCTCCTGTCCTGTTACCAGTAACTGAAGACCAGCGAGACATATGTACCTACATAAAGAAAATTCCTGCAGTAGTGTCTGTTGCATGATGTGTGCGTGTTTCGTGATTCCAGGATGACGTGTGCGTGTTTCATGATTTCAGGATGACGTGTGCGTGTTTCATTATTCCAGGATGACGTGTGCGTGTTTCATGATTCCAGGATGACGTGTGCGTGTTTCCTTGTTCCAGGATGATGTGTGCGTGTTTCATTATTTCAGGATGACGTGTGCGTGTTTCATTGTTCCAGGATGACGTGTGCGTGTTTCATTGTTCCAGGATGACGTGTGCGTGTTTCATTGTTCCAGGATGACGTGTGCGTGTTTCATTGTTCCAGGATGACGTGTGCGTGTTTCATTGATCCAGGATGACGTGTGCGTGTTTCATTGATCCAGCATGACGTGTGCGTGTTTCATTATTTCAGGATGACGTGTGCGTGTTTCATTATTCCAGGATGACGTGTGCGTGTTTCATTATTCCAGGATGACGTGTGCGTGTTTCATTGTTCCAGGATGACGTGTGCGTGTTTCATTACTCCAGCATGACGTGTGCGTGTTTCATTGTTCCAGGATGACGTGTGCGTGTTTCATTGTTCCAGGATGACGTGTGCGTGTTTCATTGTTCCAGGATGACGTGTGCGTGTTTCATTGTTCCAGGATGACGTATGCGTGTTTCATTGTTCCAGGATGACATGTGCGTGTTTCATTGTTCCAGGATGACGTGTGCGTGTTTCATTGTTCCAGGATGACGTGTGCGTTTTTCATTGTTTCAGGATGACGTGTGCGTTTTTCAAAATTTCAGGATGATGTGTGCGTGTTTCATTGTTCCAGGATGACGTGTGCGTGTTTCATTGTTCCAGGATGACGTGTGCGTGTTTCATTGTTTCAGGATGACGTGTACGTGTTTCATTGTTCCAGGATGACGTGTGCGTGTTTCCTTGTTCCAGGATGACGTGTGCGTGTTTCATTGATCCAGGATGACGTGTGCGTGTTTCAGTGATCCAGGATGACGTGTGCGTGTTTCATTGTTCCAGGATGACGTGTGCGTGTTTCATTGTTCCAGGATGACGTGTGCGTGTTTCATTGATCCAGGATGACGTGTGCGTGTTTCATTGATCCAGCATGACGTGTGCGTGTTTCATTATTTCAGGATGACGTGTGCGTGTTTCATTATTCCAGGATGACGTGTGCGTGTTTCATTGTTCCAGGATGACGTGTGCGTGTTTCATTATTCCAGCATGACGTGTGCGTGTTTCATTGTTCCAGGATGACGTGTGCGTGTTTCATTGTTCCAGGATGACGTGTGCGTGTTTCATTGTTCCAGGATGACGTGTGCGTGTTTCATTGTTCCAGGATGACGTGTGCGTGTTTCATTGATCCAGGATGACGTGTGCGGGTTTCATTGATCCAGCATGACGTGTGCGTGTTTCATTGATCCAGCATGACGTGTGCGTGTTTCATTCTTTCAGGATGACGTGTGCGTGTTTCATTATTCCAGGATGACGTGTGCGTGTTTCATTATTCCAGCATGACGTGTGCGTGTTTCATTGTTCCAGGATGACGTGTGCGTGTTTCATTATTCCAGCATGACGTGTGCGTGTTTCATTGTTCCAGGATGACGTGTGCGTGTTGCATTGTTCCAGGATGACGTGTGCGTGTTTCATTATTCCAGCATGACGTGTGCGTGTTTCATTGTTCCAGGATGACGTGTGCGTGTTTCATTATTCCAGCATGACGTGTGCGTGTTTCATTGTTCCAGGATGACGTGTGCGTAAGCATTGTTCCAGGATGACGTGTGCGTGTTTCATTATTTCAGGATGACGTGTGCGTGTTTCATTATTCCAGCATGACGTGTGCGTGTTTCATTGTTCCAGGATGACGTGTGCGTGTTTCATTATTCCAGCATGACGTGTGCGTGTTTCATTGTTCCAGGATGACGTGTGCGTGTTGCATTGTTCCAGGATGACTTGTGCGTGTTTCATTATTTCAGGATGACGTGTGCGTGTTTCATTGTTCCATGATGACGTGTGCGTGTTTCATTGTTCCAGGATGACGTGTGCGTGTTTCATTGTTCCAGGATGACGTGTGCGTGTTTCATTGTTCCAGGATGACGTGTGCGTGTTTCATTGTTCCAGGATGACGTGTGCGTGTTTCATTGTTTCAGGATGACGTGTGCGTGTTTCATTGTTCCAGGATGACGTGTGCGTGTTTCATTGTTCCAGGATGACGTGTGCGTGTTTCATTGTTCCAGGATGACGTGTGCGTGTTTCATTGTTCCAGGATGACGTGTGCGTGTTTCATTGATCCAGGATGACGTGTGCGTGTTTCATTGATCCAGCATGACGTGTGCATGTTTCATTATTTCAGGATGACGTGTGCGTGTTTCATTATTCCAGGATGACGTGTGCGTGTTTCATTATTCCAGCATGACGTGTGCGTGTTTCATTGTTCCAGGATGACGTGTGCGTGTTTCATTATTCCAGCATGACGTGTGCGTGTTTCATTGTTCCAGGATGACGTGTGCGTGTTGCATTGTTCCAGGATGACGTGTGCGTGTTTCATTGTTCCAGGATGACGTGTGCGTGTTTCATTTATTCAAGGATGACGTGTGCGTGTTTCATTATTCCAGGATGACGTGTGCGTGTTTCATTATTCCAGGATGACGTGTGCGTGTTTCATTATTCCAGGATGACGTGTGCGTGTTTTATTGTTCCAGGATGACGTGTGCGTGTTTCATTGTTCCTGGATGACGTGTGCGTGTTTCATTGTTCCAGGATGACGTGTGCATGTTTTATTATTCCAGCATGACGTGTGCGTGTTTCATTATTACAGGAGGACGTGTGCGTGTTGCATTGTTCCAGGATGACGTGTGCGTGTTGCATTGTTCCAGGATGACGTGTGCGTGTTTCATTATTCCAGCATGACGTGTGCGTGTTTCATTGTTCCAGCATGACGTGTGCGTGTTTAATTGTTCCAAGATGACGTGTGCGTGTTTCATTGTTCCATGATGACGTGTGTGTGTTTCATTGTTCCAGGATGACGTGTGCGTGTTTCATTGTTCCAGGATGACGTGTACGTGTTTCATTGTTCCAGGATGACGTGTGCGTGTTTCATTGTTCCAGGATGACGTGTGCGTGTTTCATTGTTCCAGGATGACGTGTGCGTGTTTCATTGTTCCAGGATGACGTGTGCGTGTTTCATTGTTCCAGGATGACGTGTGCGTGTTTCATTGTTCCAGGATGACGTGTGCGTGTTTCATTGTTCCAGGATGACGTGTGCGTGTTTCATTGTTCCAGGATGACGTGTGCGTGTTTCATTGTTCCAGGATGACGTGTGCGTGTTTCATTGTTCCAGGATGACGTGTGCGTGTTTCATTGTTCCAGGATGACGTGTGCGTGTTTCATTGTTCCAGGATGACGTGTGCGTGTTTCATTGTTCCAGGATGACGTGTGCGTGTTTCATTGTTCCAGGATGACGTGTGCGTGTTTCATTGTTCCAGGATGACGTGTGCGTGTTTCATTGTTCCAGGATGACGTGTGCGTTTTTCATTGTTTCAGGATGACGTGTGCGTTTTTAAAAATTTCAGGATGATGTGTGCGAGTTTCATTGTTCCAGGATGACGTGTGCGTGTTTCATTGTTTCAGGATGACGTGTGCGTGTTTCATTGTTTCAGGATGACGTGTACTGTTTCATTGTTCCAGGATGACGTGTGCGTGTTTCCCTGTTCCAGGATGACGTGTGCGTGTTTCATTGATCCAGGATGACGTGTGCGTGTTTCAGTGATCCATGATGACGTGTGCGTGTTTCATTGTTCCAGGATGACGTGTGCGTGTTTCATTGTTCCAGGATGACGTGTGCGTGTTTCATTGTTCCAGGATGACGTGTGCGTGTTTCATTGTTCCAGGATGACGTGTGCGTGTTTCATTGTTCCAGGATGATGTATGCGTGTTTCATTGTTCCAGGATGACGTGTGCGTGTTTCATTGTTCCAGGATGACGTGTGCGTGTTTCCTTGTTCCAGGATGACGTGTGCGTGTTTCCTTGTTTCAGGATGACGTGTGCGTGTTTCCTTGTTTCAGGATGACGTGTGCGTGTTTCATTGTTCCAGGATGACGTGTGCGTGTTTCATTGATCCAGGATGACGTGTGCGTGTTTCATTGATCCAGGATGACGTGTGCGTGTTTCATTGTTCCAGGATGACGTGTGCGTGTTTCATTGTTCCAGGATGACGTGTGCGTGTTTCATTGTTCCAGGATGACGTGTGCGTGTTTCATTGTTCCAGGATGACGTGTGTGTGTTTCATTGTTCCAGGATGACGTGTGCGTGTTTCATTGTTCCAGGATGACGTGTGCGTGTTTCATTGATCCAGGATGACTTGTGCGTGTTTCATTGATCCAGGATGACGTGTGCGTGTTTCATTGTTCCAGGATGACGTGTGTGTGTTTCATTGATCCAGGATGACGTGTGCGTGTTTCATTGATCCAGGATGACGTGTGCGTGTTTCATTGTTCCAGGATGACGTGTGCGTGTTTCATTGTTCCAGGATGACGTGTGCGTGTTTCATTGTTCCAGGATGACGTATGCGTGTTTCATTGTTCCAGGATGACGTGTGCGTGTTTCATTGTTCCAGGATGACGTGTGCGTGTTTCATTATTACAGGATGACGTGTGCGTGTTTCATTGTTCCAGGATGACGTGTGCGTGTTTCATTGTTCCAGGATGACGTGTGCGTGTTTCATTGTTCCAGGATGACGTGTGCGTGTTTCATTGTTCCAGGATGACGTGTGCGTGTTTCATTGTTCCAGGATGACATGTGCGTGTTTCATTGTTCCAGGATGACGTGTGCGTGTTTCATTGTTCCAGGATGACATGTGCGTGTTTCATTGTTCCAGGATGCGGCACAGCAGCAGGTGTCCACCCTCACCGAACAATACCACTTTATCGATCAAAACGGACATGGCATTCGCTATGAGATTCAGGCTGTGTCTGGCACCAGCCCACGGATGGTAAGTATTGTATATATCCTACTGTTGAGGTACATAGACTTGCCTGTAGGAGTAAGATTGGGTATAATATATTTGAAAACAAATGACCTAGCTGGACAGCTTGCTTATGGTGACTCCGAGGCCTGGTTATCAGATTACATACGCAATCCCACTGGGTGGGATGCCGACTGTTATTATCCCGAAAGCGGCATCCCACCCGATAGAAACGTGCTCACCACAGGTTCTATTCCCACTCCATGGCTGTGGAAATAGCCTCTGTGCACCGGTATTCCGGCTGGCGGGATTCCAGGATCAGCTTCCTGACTGCCGGGATCCCGACAGCCAGCAAATTGAACCGATCCCTGGTAATCTAGTGAAGTGTGATTTGCTGGCTTACTGACGCTCATTTCCCTGACTCTCCTCCCAGGTCTCTCACTTCCCAAAGTCTCCTCCCAGGTCTCTCATTGCCCTGACTCTCCTCCCAGGTCTCTCACTTCCCAAAGTCTCCTCCCAGGTCTCTCATTGCCCTGACTCTCCTCCCAGGTCTCTCACTTTCCTGACTCTCCTCCCAGGTCTCTCACTTTCCTGATTCTCCTCCCAGGTCTCTCATTGCCCTGACTCTCCTCCCAGGTCTCTCACTGCCCTGACTCTCCTCCCAGATCTCCTCCCAGGTCTCTCATTGCCCTGACTGTCCTCCCAGGTCTCTCATTGACCTGACTCTCCTCCCAGGTCTCTCACTGCCCTGACGCTTCTCCCTGGTCTCTCTTTGCCCTGTCTCTCCTCCCAGGTCTCTCATTGCCCTGACTCTCCTCCCAGGTCTCTCATTGCCCTGACTCTCCTCCCAGGTCTCTCATTGCCCTGACTCTCCTCCCAGGTCTCTCATTACCCTGACTCTCCTCCCAGGTCTCTCATTGCCCTGACTCTCCTCCCAGGTCTCTCACTTCCCTGACTCTCCTCCCAGGTCTCTCACTTCCCTGACTCTCCTCCCAGGTCTCTCACTTCCCTGACTCTCCTCCCAGGTCTCTCACTGCCCTGACTCTCCTCCCAGGTCTCTCACTGCCCTGACTCTCCTCCCAGGTCTCTCTCCCAGGTCTCTCACTACCCTGACTCGCCTCCCAGGTCTCTCACTGCCCTGACTCGCCTCCCAGGTCTCTCACTGCCCTGACTCGCCTCCCAGGTCTCTCACTGCCCTGACTCGCCTCCCAGGTATCTCACTGCCCTGACTCGCCTCCCAGGTCTCTCACTGCCCTGACTCGCCTCCCAGGTCTCTCACTGCCCTGACTCGCCTCCCAGGTCTCTCACTGCCCTGACTCTCTTTCCAGGTCTCTCACTGCCCTGACTCTCTTTCCAGGTCTCTCACTGCCCTGACTCTCTTTCCAGGTCTCTCACTGCCCTGACTCTCTTTCCAGGTCTCTCACTGCCCTGACTCTCTTTCCAGGTCTCTCACTGCCCTGACTCTCTTTCCAGGTCTCTCACTGCCCTGACTCTCTTTCCAGGTCTCTCACTGCCCTGACTCTCTTTCCAGGTCTCTCACTGCCCTGACTCTCTTTCCAGGTCTCTCACTGCCCTGACTCTCTTTCCAGGTCTCTCACTGCCCTGACTCTCCTTCCAGGTCTCTCACTGCACTGACTCTCCTTCCAGGTCTCTCACTGCCCTGACTCTCCTTCCAGGTCTCTCACTGCCCTGACTCTCCTCCCAGGTCTCTCACTGCCCTGACTCTCCTCCCAGGTCTCTCATTGCCCTGACTCTCCTCCCAGGTCTCTCATTGCCCTGACTCTCCTCCCAGGTCTCTCACTGCCCTGACTCTCCTCCCAGGTCTCTCACTGCCCTGACGCTTCTCCCTGGTCTCTCTTTGCCCTGACTCTCCTCCCAGGTCTCTCATTGCCCTGACTCTCCTCCCAGGTCTCTCATTGCCCTGACTCTCCTCCCAGGTCTCTCACTTTCCTGACTCTCCTCCCAGGTCTCTCACTTCCCTGACTCTCTCCTCCCAGGTCTCTCACTTCCCTGACTCTCCTCCCAGGTTTTTCACTGCCCTGACTCTCCTCCCAGCTCTCTCACCTAGGTCTCTCACTGCCCTGACTCGCCTCCCAGGTCTCTCACTGCCCTGACTCGCCTCCCAGGTCTCTCACTGCCCTGACTCGCCTCCCAGGTCTCTCACTGCCTGACTCTCTTTCCAGGTCTCTCACTGCCCTGACTCTCCTTCCAGGTCTCTTACTGCCCTGAGTCTCCTTCCAGGTCTCTCACTGCCCTGACTCTCCTTCCAGGTCTCTCACTGCCCTGACTCTCCTTCCAGGTCTCTCACTGCCCTGACTCTCCTCCCAGGTTTCTCACTGCCCTGACTCTCCTCCCAGGTCTCTCACTGCCCTGACTCTCCTTCCAGGTCTCTCACTGCCCTGACTCTCCTCCCAGGTCTCTCACTGCCCTGACTCTCCTCCCAGGTTTCTCACTGCCCTGACTCTCCTCCCAGGTCTCTCACTGCCCTGACTCTCCTCCCAGGTTTCTCACTGCCCTGACTCTCCTCCCAGGTTTCTCACTGCCCTGACTCTCCTCCCAGGTCTCTCACTGCCCTGACTCTCCTCCCAGGTCTCTCATTTCCTGTACCTGTAAGGTACTATGCACATTAGCTCCTTATCCATCTCCTTTAATCCCACTTTGGGAGACAGTGACTTTCATTCTGGGAAAATAACAATGAATACTTGGTTCCCCAGGTGACTGACGGGATCTGTAGATGATAGATCCTCTTTTCCTGCAATTTTAGACATACAAAATAGTCTCTTTAACCATACTGAGGAATTGTACTTGTTTCAGTCTGCGTTCTCCATCATATCTAACAGGCTCCTAATCCCATCTATAGTTGTGTCAAAGATAGGGCTCTTCCCGTGGCATAATCTCTACTATTTATGCCAATCTGTGGAGGTGCTGGGCGCGGATTCAATGTCATATATGTAACTATGCACTGCTACAGAAATCTGGAGTGACAATATTACATTTTAATCTCTTTGTTTTTCTGTTTGTTAAAGATGATCTTAACCAATGAGTGTGACAATGGACAGGTGTATCATGTCATTCCTTCTCCGCAGTCAGGAACAGCCCAGCTGCTCATCCCTCAGGGGATCGGTGAGTAGGAAGAACACCATCATAGCGGAGAGTTGTGTCGTGTTAGTGTCACATTGTATCATATTGGAATTTGCTGCCATTTTCTGTTTCACCTTAACAAAATGTTGTTGTTCTTGGTCATACTCCCAGAGCTTTTCTTTTGTAATCTTAGCAGACACAATGGGCCAGTCATTCTCCCAGGCATGAAACTGCGCTGATAGGATGGTAGCCTCACCTGGAGTACTTTTATCCCGAGTGTCTCCTAAAGCTGGGCATATACTGTACAATTATCTACCAGATAATCTGTGGTTGGAATGAAAATCTGGTAATGGATGAGCGCAAATGACAATCGACCATTTGCTTCCAGACACTGGAAAATGGACAAAACCTGTCCGTGATTTAGCCGATTTGTAGATACAACAGGTTTTGTCCAATTCCCAGTGTTTGGGAGCAAATGGTTGGTTGTTAGGGTTAATGTAGCGTGTAGTGCTGAACTGACCGAGCTGTTTTAGCAAAAAAAAATGTTCTTACGCGTTTCACCGCCTATACAAATTGTCAGCAGCTTCCTCAGATGTCATGGATCACTAGTTCTATCACGGAGTTAAAATACGGAATATCCTGGTTTGCGCATGCTCAGTATTACTGCGTTTCAAGCCTCCGTCTGAATTCAAGTGTATGCGCAAGCGCACGTGGCGCCCCGTATGTTTCATATATTTATTACGGGAACTATTAGATGCACATGCGCTGACGTGTTTCATGCGTTTCTTTCACTTTCTGTGTGGTCGCTGTCCTCCGATCTCCCGGAAACAGTGTAATTAATATTTACACAGCAATTATATGGCTTGTATAATTTTTACACAAATATAGGTAATTAAACTCATTATAAAAATGGTTGCAATATAAAACAAAATGAACCACGAGCCGTACCGTACATTTACTTTTGTCATCCTTTATAAGCGTTTTTCAGACAATCCTATTTATACATACTGTCTCTATTAGGTTTATACTATCAAATACTATCAAAGGTAAAACATTCACTAGATGTTATCATCTTATAATGAGGAGTATCGTCCTGTGCGTTTCATATCTTGTTATCAGTCACCGGTGAAAAATAGGATTTTAATACCTACCGGTAAATTCTTTTCTCTTAGTCCGTAGAGGATACTGGGGTCCACTTCAGTACCATGGGGCATAGACGGTTCCGCAGGAGCCATGGGCACTTTAAGACTTTTCAAGGGTGTGAACTGGCTCCTCCCTCTATGCCCCTCCTCCAGACCTCAGTTATAGCAACTGTGCCCAGGGAGACGGACATTTCGAGGAAAGGATTTACTTTTATACTAATGGTGAGATTCATACCAGCTCACACCTCAGCCATGCCGCACAACATGGCATTCAACGTGACGCACGCCAACAGGCATGAACCATTTTCAGCAACATGCTGAAAACAAATGAAACACAACTTGTGTAACTATAAAGAACAAACTGCAGGTATAGTACGCACTGGGTCGGGCGCCCAGCATCCTCTACGGACTAGGAGAAAAGGATTTACCGGTAGGTATTAAAATCCTATTTTCTCATACATCCTAGAGGATGCTGTGGTCCACTTCAGTACCATGGGGTTATACCAAAGCTCCAGTACGGGCGGGAGAGTGCGGATGACCCTGCAGCACCGATTGACCAAACTTGAGGTCCTCATCGGCCAAAGTGTCAAACTTATAAAATTTAGCAAATGTGTTTGACCCTGACCAAGTAGCTGCTCGGCAAAGTTGTAAAGCCGAGACACCCCGGGCGGCTGCCCAGGATGAGCCCACCTTCCTAGTAGAATGGGCCTTCACCGACTTCGGTACCGGCAAGCCTGCCGTAGAATGAGCGTGCTGAATTGTCCCTCTGATCCAGTGCACAATAGTCTGCTTAGAAGCAGGACACCCAATCTTGCTGGGAGCATACAGGACAAACAGAGCCTCTGCTTTCTGTAACCGAGCTGTTCTTGCGACCAAATCTTCAAAGCTCTAACCACATCTAGAGACTGTGACTCAGTGAACATGTCAGTAACTACTGGCACCACAATAGGTTGGTATATGTGGAAGGACGAAACCACATTTGGAAGAAATTGTTGACGAGTTCTTAACTCTGCCCTATCTTAATGGAAGATTAGGTAAGGGCTCTTGTGAGACAAGGCCCCCAACTCAGACACCCGCCTTGCGGATGCCAAGGCTAAAAGCATCACCACTTGTCAAGTGAGAAACTTCAATTCTATCTCCTGCAGAGGTTCAAACCTATCTGATTGAAGGATCTGCAACACCACATTAAGGTCCCATGGTGTCACTGGAGGCACAAATGGAGGCTGGATGTGCAGAACCCCTTTCACGAACGTCTGAACTTCTGGAAAGGAGTCCAATTGTTTTTGAAAGAAAACTGATAAGGCCGAAATCTGGACCTTGATTGACCCCAATCTAAGGCCCGCATCCACACCAGCCTGCAGAAAATGGAGAAAACGTCCCAACTCAAACTCTTCCGTAGGAGCCTTCTTGGATTCACACCAAGACACATATTTCTCCAAATACGGTGGTAATGTTTAGACGTTACTCCTTTCCTGGCCTGAATAAGAGTGTGGATGACTTCCTTGGGAATACCCTTTCGGGCTAGGATCCGGCTCTCAACAGCCATGCCGTCAAACGTAGCCGCGGTAAGTTTTGATACACACACGGCCCCTGCTGTAGTAGGTCCTCTCGAGGAGGAAGAGGCCGATGATCTTCTATGAGCAACTCCTGAAGATCTGGATACCAAGCCCTCCTTGGCCAGTCTGGGGCAATGAAGATTGCTCGAACTCTTGTTGTTGTTATTATTTTGAGAACTTTTGGAATCAGTGGAAGTGGAGGGAAAACATATACCGACCGAAACATCCTCTGGGTCACCACTACTATTGCTTGAGGGTCTCTCGACCTGGAACAATATCTCTGAAGCTTCTTGTTTAGACGGGATGCCATCATGTCTACTTGAGGAACTCCCTAAAGACTTGTCACTTCTGCGAAGACTTCTTGGTGGAGGCCCCACTCTCCTGGATGGAGATCGTGTCTGCTGAGGAAGTCTGCTTCCCAGTTGTTCACTCCCGGAATGAAAATTGCTGACAGAGCTCTTACATTTCTTTTCTGCCCAGAGGAGAATCCTTATCACCTCTGACATTACTGCTCTGCTTTTCATTCCGCCTTGCCTGTTTATGTACGCAACTGCTGTTACATTGTCCGACTGCATCTGCATGGGATGATCTTGAAGAAGATGTACCGCTTGTAGAAGGCCGTTGTAAATGGCTCTCAATTCCAGAACGTTTATGTGAAGGCAGGCTTCCTGACTTGACCATTTTCCCTGGAAGCTTTCCCCCTGTGTGACAGCTCCCCAGCCTCGGAGACTTGCATTCGTGGTTATTAGGACCCAGTCGTGAATCCCAAACCTGCATCCCTCTAGTAGGTGAGAACTGTGTAGCCACCACAGGAGCGAAATCCTGGCATTGGGGGACAGGATTATTCCGGTGCATGTGTAGGTGGAATCCGGACCACTTGTTCAACAGGTCCCACTGGAATACTCTGGCATGAAATCGTCCAAACTGTATGGCCTCGGAGGCCACTACCATTTTCCCCAACAACCGAATGCATTGATGGATCGACACGCTTGTTGGCTTCAATATTTGTTTGACCATTTTCTGGATTTCCAGAGCCTTTTCCACTGGAAAAAGTACTCTCCGTACTTCTGTGTCCAGAATCATCCCTAAAAAGGACAATCTTGTCGTCAGTTCCAACTGTGACTTTGGAAAATTCATGATCCAACCGTGTTGTTGGAGTATTGACAGGGAGAGTGCGATGTTCTGCACCAACTGTTCCCTGGATCTCGCTTTTATCAGAAGATCGTCCAGATAAGGAATTATATTGACTGCTTTTTGACGAAGGGGGACCATCATCTCCGCCATCACCTTGGTGAATACCCTCAGTGCCGTGGAGAGTCCGAACGGCAACGTCTGGATCTGGTAATGACAATCCTGTACTGCGAATCTCAGATAAGCCTGGTGAGGAGGATAAATGGGAACATGCAAGTAAGCATCCTTTGTGTCTACTGACACCATGTAATCCCCCTCCTCCAGACTGGAAATCACTGCCCTCAAGGATTCCATCTTGAACTTGAACCTTTTCAGGTAGAGTATTAGGTTTTTCAGGTTTAAAATCAGTCTGGCCGAGCCGTCCGGCTTCGGAACTGCGAAGAGGCTTGAATAAAAACCTTCTCCTTGTTGTGACAAGGGTACCAGGACAATGACCGGATCCTGACATAATTTTTGAATTGCCGTTGTTACTGCCTCTCTTTCTGGAAGAGAAGCTGGCAAGGTCGATTTGAAAAATGGGCATGGGGGGACGTCTTGAAACTCTAGTTTGTACCCATTGGACACTATTTGTAAGACCCATGGGTCCAGGCCAGATTGAATCCAGATTTGACTGAAAAGTTTCAGATGTGCTCCCACCCAAGGGAGCCCCAGCGTCATGCTGCAGATTTGGCAGAAGCAGGGGTGGACTTCTGCTCCAGCGATCCAGGAGACACTGTGGATTTCTTTCCTTTTCCCCTTCCTCTACCTGCAAAAAAGGGGGGAACCTTTGGCCTTTTTGTATTTGTTGGGCCGAAAGGACTGCATGTGAGAGTGATGTGTCTTTTTCGCCAGTGTAGGAGCTTAAGGCAAGAATGTCGACTTACCTGCGGTAGCCGCCGAGACTAACGCATCCAGCCCATCACCAAACAAGGCCTCACCTTTATACGGAAGAGCCTCCATGTTTCTTTTGGAATCTGCATCAGTATTCCACTTGCGAATCCACAACGCCCTCTGAGCCGATACTGCCATGGTAGCAGTTCTTGATCCCAAGAGACCAATATATTTCATGGTTTTTAGTACGTACGCAGCAGCGTCTTTTATATGACATAACGTTAGGAGTATCTCGTCTCCATCTATTGTGTCAATGTCTAATGACAAGTTTTCTGACCACTTCTCAATAGCACCACTCACCCACGCACAGACAATGGTAGGCCTGAGTAGTGTCCCATTGGCCACATCAATAGATCACCTCACTCACTTGCGCCTGTCGGCTCCTTAAGTGAAGCCATTCCAGGCGCAGGGAGAAACACCTTTTCTCTTTTATGACAGGGCCCTGTGTAAAATGCGGGGTGACTCCCACCTTTTGGAAAAAGGTAAGCTGCCTGAATTCCTTTTGGGAATCTGAAATTTCTTTTCAGGTTAAATCAGACTCCCTCCAATAGACTGTTCAACTCCTGAGGTGGAGGGAAAATTACATTACTTCTTTACTAAAGTAAACCCTATTCTTGTGGTAAAGAGGGGGCTTCGTAACTTCTAACACCTCCTTTTATAGCTAAAACATGTTTTGAATGCTTTTTTGCTAACTTAGGACCTATTCCCCTGGAATCACTAGTATCGACACAGGAATCAGAGTCCGTGTCGGTATCAGTTAGTACTACTTATGCAAATTTGTATGTGACCCAGAGGGGTCCCTGTGGATGAAAGGCAGAATTATTAAAAATCACATCTTCAACAGATTATTTTCAGTTTTCTGTATGAGATTCAGTCCAACCTCTTACTGATATGATTCACACTATCATGTAACCTTTCACCCAGTCAGGCTCTTGGTGTCATATTACACCTCTGTGTTCCTAACATGTCTCCCACAGAGGAAGAGTTCCCTGCCACAGACATGTCACACACGTGCACAACCACACCACAGACACTCCGGGACTTATAGGGGACAGACCCACAGTAAAATCTGTCAAAGGGACACAGATGGGATTTGCCAGTTCACAACCCAGCGCCAATAACACAATGTCTGTGAACACAAAATGCCCACTGACATGCAGCGCTTTTATAATGTTAATCATACAATTATATAGCACCAAATTCACTGTGTCCTCACCTGTTTTGCACCCTGATACTTGTTCAGTAGTGGAGAAGGACCCGCGTTGTCTCTGCAGCCTGAGGAGAGAGAAAATGGCGCTGAGCAGTGTGCTGGCTGACTGAGGAGGAAGCTCCACTCTTCAATGGCGTGTTTCCCCTCAGCTTTTATGAGGTAATTTTTTATACTGGCGGGGGGTAGGACTGTGCCTCAGCAACTTATGCCCCTTATTTATGCCAGTTTCTATAGGTTTCATGCTGCCCAGGGTGCCCCGCGCCCTGCACCCTGCAGTGCCTGTGTATGTGTGGGTAGCATGGCGCGCAGCGTTCCCGCCCGCTGTGCGGTACCTTTTAGCCGTCACGATGTCTGAAGAATTCTTCTTACACTCACCTATCTTCTGACTTCTGGCTCTGTGAGGGGGGGTGACGGCGTGCTGCGGGAGTGAGCATCTAGACACGGCTAGCGTTCAGTTCCCTTCAGGAGCTAATGGTGTCCTGTCAGCCAGAAGCAGAGCCATGAAACTCTGAGGAAGTTGGTTCCTACTTCTGCCCCCTCAGTCCCACGAAGCAGGGAGACTGTTGCCAGCAGATCTCCCTGAAAATAAAAAACCTAACATAAGTCTTTTCAGAGAAACTCAGTAGAGCTCCCCTAGTGTGTGTCCAGTCTGCCTGGGCACATTTCTAAAACTGAGGTCTGGAGGAGGGGCATAGAGGGAGGAGCCAGTTCACACCCTTGAATAATTTTAAAGTGCCCATGGCTCCTGCGGAACCGTCTATACCCCATGGTACTGCAGTGGACCGCAGCATCCTCTAGGACGTATGAGAAACAATGTGATCTTCATAATGGAAAACATAAACTATCATTTTTCATTTTCCCCAACTGTGAGAATCTTCCACTTATCACACAATGGGTGGGATTCAATTATTTTCACCCCTTTCCACACTCGTTCTGTTTCTGCCCTCAGGGACGTTGTATCATTATTTCAGCTCGCTACCCCTGGAGTAGCGAGGCACCCAACCCTTTACACAGCTAAACCTGATTACTATGGGCGCAATATGCGCAATAACGGAGATCATTTTAGAAAGGAAATTGGGCGTGATCTATCATTTGAGTCTCACCCAATGAATGTTATGACACAATGGTTATAGTTAATATGAAGTAAGTCCATTGATATTATAAAGACATCTTTAATATATATATATTATATATATATATATATATCTAAAAAAAAAAAAAAAGATTTGGTGTCTTTTTATTGGTAATTTTCTTATGGGCCTTCTCAACTCCATCAAAAAGAAAAACAACAGAGGCATTTATTGTTATTCTATTAAATCTTGTAGGGTCTTTACCAACCAGAGTTGTATGTGTTATTTATATCTATATCTATCTATATACATATCTATCTATATATATATATATATATATATATATATATATATATACAACAATAGATGGTTAATACTTTTTAAAAAAATAACAACATGTTCCATCATAAAACATTTATTAAAAACATATTCAAATTAATACAGAGGAGATATATTATTCCACACTTTAAGATGTATGACTCTTAGCGCTGAATACAAATGTTGAAGGATCACAACAATCTCCTCCTTCTCCTTATAGTTGGTTCGGAGATAGCTTCACAACACAGACAACGCGTTTCGTCTTATACAAAAGACTTCATCTCTACAATTGTAAAAAATCTTATCAGAACTAAAAATAATTGTTCCTTAATAAAAATGCATAATACATTCAATCAAAATATATGAGGAACATATCATTATAATAGAACAAGGATATATCAGAGCAGACAGAATGAAAAGGAAGAAAATTACAATTGAATCTTGGGTCCTACCTCAAGCAGCTGAGAAGTACAGTAGTTTATACAAACAGTATAATGCGACAAAACTTGTTCGTACATGCATGATGGAAACTTCAATATAACACCGAGGCTTTCTGATGAACAATCAGTGTGGCCTAATTGGAAAAATATTGACCTCATCATATATACTGAGTGTTCATATTATATATGTAATAAAAATATATCATAATGTCCCCTCACATACCTTGTGGTGAGTTAACTTGTACAAAAATTCGGAAACCAAGGTACTGAAGGGTCACTTAGAAAGGAAACCTAATAAATTCATATTTAGGGCAAATTAGTGAATGGTCATTATCAGATATTTAATTAGTCAATGATATCAGTTTTGACTTAGGATAATTGATGCATTTTATAATGGAACCGTATATAAAGAACAACCTCCCTTTTTAGGTATAACATTTATTGGAGGTTTTTAAGACAAAAAACTCTATTGCTGATCACTACTACCATTCTGGCCCATAGCAATTAAATACTCACTCTAATGAGTCCAGCTGTTTCATTGATTGACATAATAAAAGTGCTGATCTTTAAACCCAGACTCTAAAAGTGCTGGAATGAATTATCAAAGAATAAACTTTTAATTACATACTGTCACAAAATCAAGAGATGTGAAAGTGAATATATCCTACCATTGAAAGCACTAAAGTGCAATATTGCAAATATACATGAATAAAATATACATAGTGACATTTACACATTTAAATAGAGCTTTGTTCAGAATGATGCCATATTCCCTCACCTTCTATACATCTGCAGTGGACGCTCAGTACCTGTGCAATGAAGCACCAGACTAGATGTTACCCCTTATAAAGGGAAAGGTGATGATGTCATCACATATCCTATTTTGATTGGTGCACAAATAAAGGCTAATTATAGCCTGATTATTAATGGTATAAACTAACCAACCTATAAATTTTATCCTCTTATCATTAGGATTAATTCACTATAATAATCCTCACCCTTATATCCACCCAATATAAGTAAAAGTTTAATTGTTATATGACCCACAATGCATTGCAGTGTGAGTCTCATTGAAAGCTGCTTTTGTGAATGACTGACAGTATTAGTAGCCAATCACTGTATAATAGGGCGGGTACTTTAGCCTCTGATATTGGAATAGATGTGTATATCGATAAATAAACATATTGTGAGCACTTAAGAGACACTGCTGTGGGGAAAGTGCTTCCCGTCAGCACCCTCCACCACCTCTGATCGTTAAAACGAACGGTCCAGGACGCTGCACGCGTCCGCTATTGCGGGACCTTATGCGTTTCAGCGCCATCTTTGTTTTGCATTCCACCAGCCCCGTCCGGCGCTTCCCGTCATCTGACCTGATCACATGTTATAGGTGGCCAATAAGGAGACTCTCTACCGATTACAGAAGCTAGAATACCGAATGACCGTTCAATAGATAGCCACTTGTACATACTTTAACCCCCGCTTGAATCAATCATTAGTGTCTCATCTGACAATAAATTCCATACCTATGGGGCATACTTATTTATATTCCATACATTAGAGGAGAAAGGAGAGGTCAGAACCCATCATATCCCATATAGTGTACCTATATGAACTATACAGATAGCCTCAGGCCCTATTTAACAGGACTAGGACCCTCGTACAGTTCACAACTCCTATGAGCCCGTTTTGTGGGAAATGCATATCCCACATACGTTTCCCGTATAACGTAAAATTTCATTTGAATTGATTTATACTTCGACGGGACCACTAGTATACCCATCTTCTAAATAGTATTTGATTTAAATGGGTCGTGAATTCTTCCACTACCAGTGTAAAACCTTATAAACAGTCATGTTCAATATATTATTAAATTGTGCTACATATGATCAATTGATGCCCATACACATACTTATAAGTGAAATCTTGTAGCTACTACACTAACGTGATATCATCTTTACCTCATAAATTAGTGATATATTATTACAACCCACACCCTTTACAACGCTATATATGAATTGATACTTTGCTGTATATGAATCAACTCGTAAAAACTAATGGTTGATTCAGATTAATTTAAAACTTTAAATATAGAACCTAAGGTTCTGTTATACTATACTATCACCTAATGTGCTATATGTGTTACTTGAATCCATATTAACTCTATACTATCCTCCCTACAGCTTGAAGTGATGTACAGTATACTGACACCCCTATGAACAAAGCTCCATCTTTACAATAGTATAGTCATATAAACATAAATACACATACTGACAATTTATTAAATTACATCCTACTCTTATGGCCTAAAATACCTTCTTAGTTTGAACCGGGGGAAGGTATAAGCTAATAACTGAACCTGTCACTGAGCAAGCATAGTCAATACATCAAAGGAGGGTTTGTCTCCCTTAAAGGAAGACTGCCATGTCTATGCTCTCGTTCAATCCATTCGGAATGAGGGTATTGAGGGTATAGATCCAGAAAGATTCCTTCTTAGTTAACTGTTTATCTCTATCACCTCCTCTCTTATCTTCCTGTATATGTTCAATCACTGTAAATGTCAAGCCCTGAACATCTGAATCATGTTTTTTTTGAAAGTGGCGGTGGAGGCTATGATTCTGAACTTATTTTAAGGCTTCTCTTGGTTTTGCCTATATATGATAACTTGCAACTACATTCGATCTTGTATACCACATAGTTAGTATTGCAGGTAACCACTGACTTTAAGCTGTGTGTTTTATTACCCTCATCCTTCCAATGGAAGCCCTTCTTATCTACAAAACGGCAGCAGTTACATTTATTACAAGGTAAAAGGCCCCTCGCTTCATGGGGGGGTGTCCGTTGGTATTCTCTACATTTTGTTGGATGGTTTGAAGTTGACTGGGCGCCAATAAGTTCTTAAGATTTTTGGATTTTCTAAAGACGATGTTTGGTCTGTTGGGTAGATGTGGTCCCAATACAGGGTCCTTGAGGAGAAGGTGCCAATGACGGTACATAATGTGCTTGATCTTAACATTTTCTTGATTGTATTGCGTGATGAAGGGTCTCTCCGACTGACGTTTACTATTTGTGCGACCTTGACTATTCAAAAGACTTTTTCTATCGATCTTTGAAGCTCGGACCTGATCTTTACGTAGTTCTACCTCTTTGTATCCCCTTTCGATAAATTGTTCCACTAGAATGGATGATTGTTCCCAATAACTGTCCATGTTGTTACAGTTTTTCCTCATTCGCACAAACTGTGAATACGGAACAGTTGTCTTCCATCTGGTCAGATGACAGCTATCAGATGGTATGAAGCTGTTGGCGTCAGTTTCTTTAAAAAAAAGTTTTAGTGTTGAGAGTGCCCCCATCATCAATGCTTAAAAGGATGTCAAGATAGTCCATAGTCAATGGATCTTGTATTGTGTGTAAATTTGAGATTAAAAGAGTTATCTTGGAGCCCGGAAATGAATCTCTCAAGGGAGTCAATCTCACCTTCCCAAATAAAGATCAGGTCGTCTATATATCTCTTATAGAATATGATATTGGGACAACTAAATTCACCATCCAAGTATATAACGTCATTCTCCCAGTTATCCATATAAATGTTGGCGTACGATGGGGCAAATTTTGTCCCCATCGCGGTGCCCTGTTTTTGTCTGTAAAACTTTCCTTCAAACTCGAAAAAATTATGATTTAAGATAAACAACTTTCTCATGGGCCTTCCCAACTCCATCAAAAAGAAACACAACAGAGGCATTTATTGTTAATCTATTAAATCTTGTAGGGTCTTTTCCAACCAGAGTTGTATATGTTATTTATATCTATATCTATCTATATACATATATATATATATATATGTCTTTTGCTGTGATGTGATCTTGATAAAGGGGGCTCACAGTCCGGAGGGGTCTCCGGGCGGAGGAGCAGCGCTGCACCGGGAGCTGTCAGCAGCCAGCACCTAGTGCAGCAACAGGTAACCCCCGATAAGCCACCGCTCGTGCAGGCTTATCGGGGCTAATAGGACAGCCCCCGGCAGGACAGTTAGCCCCAGTAATTATCAGGGCTAATTGGAAATCTCTCTTAATGTTGTTCCATTCAGCTGTGTCCTTCAATCCTCCAGGCACCAAAGTGCGTAGTCTGTAAATCCAGTAAGCTTCACGTTTCCACATACATTGAATCTGTCTCCTCCCCGCATAGTGTTCTTAGGGGGAGATTTACTAAGCAGTGAAAAAAGTGGAGAAGTGAGCCAGTGGAGGAGTTGCCCATGCCAACCAATCAGCATTGATGTAACATTTATCATTTGCATACTATAAAAGTATACAGAGCAGCTGATTGGTTGGCTTTTGCACTTCTCAACTTTTATCACTGCTTAGTACATGTCCCCCTTAATCTGTTCCATTGCCTTTATGGTAATGTTCTCAATCTAATTATATTGACAGCTAGATATATGTTTGGATAATGGATGTGATTTGATTCCTGCGATGCTCCATGAAGTGCACAAGTATTGTACGTTTGTGTGTCCCACGCACTGTTTACCGCACCCACATGTCATCAAATACCTGACAAATGAGGATTAACCCAATTGAGAGTCTTTCATTTGAAAACTTTCTTTCTGCTGCGGGGTACACAGGGCTCCACAGGGAATGACATCGGGGTGTAGAGTAGGATCTTTATCCGAGGCACCAACAGGCTCAAAGCTTTGACTGTTCCCAAGATGCACAGCGCCGCCTCCTCTATAACCCCGCCTCCCTGCACAGGAGCTCAGTGTGTAAGTTGGTGCCATGCAGTTAGCAGGCATACAACAGGGGGGCTCCTGCAGCCCATATTATAGCTGTATTGAAGAAAGAAGAAAAAATACTTTTATGACTTCAAGGGCTGCAGCGTTTCATGTCAGTTAGACATACTTTGCTGCAGCTCCATCACCCTCATCGGCGCTGTATACTCCCGCGCCCTGGTTGCTGGGTAACTTCAGCAGAGGCGCCGGTGTCTTTCCAAAGTCAGTCACACACACCCGCCGCTGCCCTCCAGGATCGCGTGGCCGCAGGTACAGGGGGAGGTAAGGGGTCTCTTTGGCGCTATTTACCGCGATCTGGCGCGGCCACGCGCACTGGCGTGGACACTGTTACTGGGCAGCCGCTCCACTAGCCTCCAGGGACACTGGGCACAGGTGGGCTTTTTTCCCTCTATAAAACCCCATTTTTTATAGCCCGCAGCGCCCGGTGGGGAAGCCAGCAGGGGGAGAAGGCCTAACCTGTAGCCCCTCACCCCAGCCCCAGGGCACCATTTAGGCAAATGTTCCCACCCTGGAGCTGCATCTCTCTCCCTCACTCCCTGTCAGCCGCCATCACACGGAGCTGCGCTGTTCCTGGGACTGCTGGGGCAAATCCTCCTCTGTAAAGCCGCCTGATCGCCAGCGCTGTGCTTCATACATGACACTTGAGTATTCTACCTGTCACTGGGACAGTGTTAGTTAAGAAAGAGTGCATACTGTCAGGGCTGTGTGGTACAAACACCCTGTAATATACATCCAGTATCTACTGTGCTTTGTTATATCTTCTGTTTACATATATAGCTATACTGAGTATTACTTTGTATAGCTAGTCCAGTGCAGTTTTATGGTGTATAATTTCTGCATGGTACACTTGTGACCATATATATGTGTGTGTGTGTGCATGTAGCTGCTGCGTGGCTGCCATATTGGGTATTACACTCAGCATGCTATTCCTATATTCTATAACCTGTGGGGACTAAGTGTATCAGGTTTTCTGTATAATGTAGGATTTTTTTTTCACAAGATATACTTGCTGTGTATTTTTCCTTGTGATTTATAGTCACCCTATATATCTCTTGATCTCCCGGTTTGTGCTGTCACAGTCCCACTTCACTGGGAGTTCTTGCAAGGTATATCGCTGCTAAAAATTGTACCAGGTTGCCCAATATTGTGCACATTTTTATGTCAGCTACACGAGGCAACGGAGCTGGGGCTTCTCCCACATTGCGTGGTGGTGATGCCGCCGCAGACGTGTTGGAGGTAAATATGGCAGCTGAGGGGGGCGTGGCTTTGGTGGACATGGAGTAACACACAGGTGTGTCTCTCCAGCTACAATATCCTGGAATCCCATCCTGTGCCCCCCCCCCTGGCCCTGCAAGCCGCCCCAATACCTACAGGACAGCGTGGAGGTGCCCCTGTGCTGCTCTGGGACCAGTCTGTACCTCATCCGCTGTGGCAGAGCAACTCCAGTGTGCGGAGGTCCGTGGACTGCTGGACTACGTGAGGCGCCATCTTCCCCGCGCTGAGTGCCTGCACCCGGCTCCCATCTGAGCGCTGCCTGCGCCGGGGTCCGCGGCTTCCCCTCTGCCGTTGCCGGGGTGATCGCTTCTCCTCCCTTGCTCCTGCCTGAGCTGGGAGCGTCTCCGAGCGGTCCCCGGCCGCGGCGCTGCCACGTGACCCGCTGCCGCTCTCCCCACTCGCTCCGGCGGCCCCAGCCAGCCTGTGCTCTCCCGCACTGCCTCCTGAACTCTGCTGTTGGGGGAAGAGGTACACGGCACAGCTGTGTGCTATAAGTGCCTGTGCCCTCCCCACAATATAGTAGCTGTCCTGCCCTGCCCTGGTCTGTTTTATATAGGGAACAATATAAGTGCTGCCCTGCCCTGGTCTGTTTTATATAGGGAACAATATAAGTGCTGCCCTGCCCTGGTCTGTTTTATTTAGGGAACAATATAAGTGCTGCCCTGCCCTGGTCTGTTTTATATAGGGAACAATATAAGTGCTGCCCTGCCCTGCAGTATTAACCCCTGGAGGGACTACTTGTTGCTTTGTTTCAGCATCCCACAAGGCATATCTGGTCAAGATCCATGCTGCATGTGTCCCTCATGCTGAGGAATATCCTGTCGTGATTTATCATTCTGGGCTAGCAGAGGCTGATTATTCTGATACGCTATATGCTCACTGGACAGTTTTGATATACTACATTTACCCGCGGGCAGCGATTGGGCAATTCTGATATACTGCACTGCATTATTCTTTGGCCGCCCCTGGACAGTTTATTTCTTGCCATCTGCCGTCCGCTCGGCTATAATGGTCAAACCGCAGCAGTCTGCCGCGGCTGCGGCGAAGTTAGAGAAGTTTGCCAGAAATCCTCCGACACGGTCCCAACAGGGGGGTGGGGTGCAGTCGACCTCGGCACTGCCTTCTCCGTCTGCAAGCTCCTCATCTGTGGAGGCCACCGATTCTGCTTTGCAAAAGGTGCTGGATGCGGTCACGGCCAGTGAAGCCCGCTTGGCCGACAGGATCGGTCAGGTCCAGGCGGACTTATCCATTATACACCACGACCTCCAGCGGGTGCGGGAGAGGGTCGGTGAGGTGGAGACGCTGGAAGATACGGTTACGCCTCTCGATAGACGCACCTCTGCTCTGAAGTCTCAGATGACGGAGGTACATAAAAAGATGACGGATATGGAGGGGAGATTGCGACGAAATAATGTCCGTTTCGTCGGACTTCCGGAGAAAGAGGAGGGTGCTTACCCTGAAAAATTTCTTGAACGTTGGCTTTTGGACGCATTCGGAGCGGAGGAGTTCACCTCACACTTCGCAGTGGAGCGCGCCTATAGGGTCCCGATGCGTCCACTACCTCCAGGGGCACCTCCCCGTACCTTTATTGCCAAACTCCTTCATTATCGGGATAGAGATGTGATTCTGAGACTGGCCCGCACTAAGGGTCCTCTTAAGTGGAACGGTTCCCCAGTTTCAGTTTTTCCGGATTTTGCCGTCGACGTCCAAAAGGAGAGAGCTCAGTTTGTCCCTGTGAAACGCAGGCTGCGTGAACTGAATATCCCCTATGCCATGCTCTTTCCGTCTAAACTGCGGGTAGTTTCAGATGGAGAAACGAAATTCTTTATGACCCATCGTGAAGCATCAGTGTGGTTAGACAGACGCTTTCCGGCACGGCGGGCGTTAGCCGCTGATTGAATTTATACATTTGATTTCTATACTTGCAAGTATATGGTTTCTTTTATGTCTGTTATGTTATTGTTGTACTGGCTCGGAAGGGTTGTATAGTTATTTGCTATGTGCTCACGTAGGGGCTCTCTGTGGCTCTTATAGGCCTTTACTGGGAATGGGTAGCTCTGTGGAGACGGGAGGCTGTTAGACGCTAATTATACACTGTTCTTAGGCCTTATACTCTCAGTGTTTGTTTTGCCATAAAGTCTTTCAGGGGTAAACGGTTATTTCTCTATCGTCCTAGTGGATGCTGGGGTTCCTGAAAGGACCATGGGGAATAGCGGCTCCGCAGGAGACAGGGCACAAAAGTAAAGCTTTCCGATCAGGTGGTGTGCACTGGCTCCTCCCCCTATGACCCTCCTCCAAGCCAGTTAGATTTTTGTGCCCGGCCGAGAAGGGTGCAATCTAGGTGGCTCTCCTAAAGAGCTGCTTAGAAAAGTTTAGCTTAGGTTTTTTATTTTACAGTGAGTCCTGCTGGCAACAGGATCACTGCAACGAGGGACTTAGGGGAGAAGAAGTGAACTCACCTGCGTGCAGGATGGATTGGCTTCTTGGCTACTGAACATCAGCTCCAGAGGGACGATCACAGGTACAGCCTGGATGGTCACCGGAGCCTTGCCGCCGGCCCCCTTGCAGATGCTGAAGTAAGAAGAGGTCCAGAATCGGCGTCAGAAGACTCCTCAGTCTTCTAAAGGTAGCGCACAGCACTGCAGCTGTGCGCCATTTTCCTCTCAGCACACTTCACACGGCAGTCACTGAGGGTGCAGGGCGCTGGGAGGGGGGCGCCCTGGGAGGCAAATGAATACCTATTTTGGCTAAAAATACCTCACATATAGCCTCCGGAGGCTATATGGAGATATTTAACCCCTGCCAGAATCCGTTAAGAGCGGGAGACGAGGCCGCCGAAAAAGGGGCGGGGCCTATCTCCTCAGCACACAGCGCCATTTTCCCTCACAGAAAGGCTGGAGGGAAGGCTCCCAGGCTCTCCCCTGCACTGCACTACAGAAACAGGGTTAAAACAGAGAGGGGGGACACTAATTTGGCGTTAGAAATATATAAAAAAGATGCTATAAGGGAAAACACTTATAAAAGGTTGTCCCTATATAATTATAGCGTTTTTGGTGTGTGCTGGTAAACTCTCCCTCTGTCTCTCCAAAGGGCTAGTGGGTCCTGTCCTCTATCAGAGCATTCCCTGTGTGTGTGCTGTGTGTCGGTACGTGTGTGTCGACATGTATGAGGACGATGTTGGTGAGGAGGCGGAGCAATTGCCTGTAATGGTGATGTCACTCTCTAGGGAGTCGACACCGGAATGGATGGCTTATTTAGGGAATTACGTGATAATGTCAACACGCTGCAAGGTCGGTTGACGACATGAGACGGCCGACAAACAATTAGTACCGGTCCAGACGTCTCAAAAACACCGTCAGGGGTTTTAAAACGCCCGTTTACTTTAGTCGGTCGACACAGACACAGACAGGGACACTGAATCCAGTGTCGACGGTGAATAAACAAACGTATTCCTTATTAGGGCCACACGTTAAAGGCAATGAAGGAGGTGTTACATATTTCTGATACTACAAGTACCACAAAAGAGGGTATTATGTGGGATGTGAAAAAACTACCGTAGTTTTTCCTGAATCAGATAAATTAAATAAAGTGTGTGATGATGCGTGGGTTCCCCCCGATAGAAAATTATGGGCGGTATACCCTTTCCCGCCAGAAGTTAGGGCGCGTTGGGAAACACCCCTTAGGGTGGATAAGGCGCTCACACGCTTATCAAAACAAGTGGCGGTACCGTCTATAGATAGGGCCGTCCTCAAGGACCAGCTGACAGGATGCTGGAAAATATCATAAAAAGTATATACACACATACTGGTGTTATACTGCGACCAGCGATCGCCTCAGCCTGGATGTGCAGAGCTGGGGTGGCTTGGTCGGATTCCCTGACTAAAAATATTGATACCCTTGACAGGGACAGTATTTTATTGACTATAGAGCATTTAAAGGATGCATTTCTATATATGCGAGATGCACAGAGGGATATTTGCACTCTGGCATCAAGAGTAAATGCGATGTCCATATCTGCCAGAAGATGTTATGGACACGACAGTGGTCAGGTGATGCAGATTCCAAACGGCACAAAGGTGTATTGCCGTATAAAGGAAGAGGAGTTATTTGGGGTCGGTCCATCGGACCTGGTGGCCACGGCAACTGCTGGAAAATCCGCCGTTTTTACCCTAAGTCACATCTCTGCAGAAAAAGACACCGTCTTTTCAGCCTCAGTCCTTTCGTCCCTATAAGATCATATCTGCCCAGGGATAGAGGAAAGGGAAGAAGACTGCAGCAGGCAGCCCATTCCCAGGAACAGAAGCGTTCCACCGCTTCTGACAAGTTCTCAGCATGGCGCTGAGACCGTACAGGACCCCTGGATCCTACAAGTAGTATCCCAGGGGTACAGATTGGAATGTCGAGACGTTTCCCCTTCGCAGGCTCCTGAAGTCTGCTTTACCAAGGTCTCCCTCCGACAAGGAGGCAGTATGGGAAAAAATTCACAAGCTGTATTCCCAGCAGGTGATAATTAAATTACCCCTCCTACTACAAGAAAAGGGGTATTATTCCACACTATATTGTGGTACTGAAGCCAGAAGGCTAGGTGAGACTTATTCTAAAAATTTTTTTGAACACTTACAAAGGTTCAAATCAAGATGGAGTCACTCAGAGCAGTGATAACGAACCAGGAAGAAGGGGACTATATAGTGTCCCGGGACATCAGGGATGCTTACCTCTATGTCCCAAATTTGCCCTTCTCACTAAGGGTACCTCAGGTTCGTGGTGCAGAACTGTCACTATCAGTTTCAGACGCTGCCGTTTGGATTGTCCACGGCACCCCGGGTCTTTACCAAGGTAATGGCCGAAATGATGATTCTTCTTCGAAGAAAAGGCGTCTTAATTATCCCTTACTTGGACGATCTCCTGATAAGGGCATAGTCCAAGGAACAGTTGGAGGTCGGAGTAGCACTATCTCGGATACTGCTACAACAGCACGGGTGGATTCTAAATATTCCAAAATCGCAGCTGATCCCGACGACACGTCTGCTGTGCCTAGGGATGATTCTGGACACAGTCCAGAAAAAGGTGTTTCTCCCGGAAGAGAAAGCCAGGGAGTTATCCGAGCTAGTCAGGAACCTCCTAAAAACAGTGCATCATTGCACAAGGGTCCTGGTAAAAATGGTGGCTTCCTACGAAGCAATTCCATTCGGCAGATTTCACGCAAGAACTTTTCAGTGGGATCTGCTGGACAAATGGTCCGGATCGCATCTTCAGATGCATCAGCGGATAACTCTATATCCAAGGACAAGGGTGTCTCTCCTGTGGTGGTTAGAGAGTGCTCATCTTCTAGAGGGCCGCAGATTCGGCATTCAGGATTGGATGCTGGTGACCACGGAGCCCAGCCCGAGAGGCTGGGGAGCAGTCACACAAGGAAAAAATTTCCAGGGAGTGTGATCAAGTCTGGAGACTTTTCTCCACATAAATATACTGGAGCTAAGGGTAAATTTATAATGCTCTAAGCTTAGCAAGACCTCTGCTTCAAGGTCAGCCGGTATTGATCCAGTGGGAAAAACATCACGGCAGTCGCCCACGTAAACAGACAGGGCGACACAAGAAGCAGGAGGGCAATGGCAAAAACTGCAAGGACTTTTCGCTGGGCGGAAAATCATGTGATAGCACTGTCAGCAGTGTTTCATCCCGGGAATGGAAACTGGGAAGCAGACTTCCTCAGCAGGCACGACCTCCACCCGGGAGAGTGGAAACTTCATCGGGAAGTTTTTTCCACATGATTGTAAACCGTTGGGAAATACCAAAGGTGGACATGATGGCGTCCCGTCTGAACAAAAAACGGGACAGGTATTGCGCCAGGTCAAGAGACCCTCAGGCAATAGCTGTGGACGTTCTGGTAACACCGTGGGTGTACCAGTCGGTGTATGTGTTCCCTCCTCTGCTTCTCATACCTAAGGTGCTGAGAATTATAAGACGTAGAGGAGTAAGAACTATACTCATGGCTCCGGATTGGCCAAGAAGGACTTGGTACCCGGAACTTCAAGAGATGCTTACAGAGGTCTTATGGCCTCTGCCGCTAAGAAGGGACTTGCTTCAGCAAGTACCATGTCTGTTCCAAGACTTACCGCAGCTGCGTTTGTCGGCATGGCGGTGGAAAGCCGGATCCTAAGGGAAAAAGGCATTCCGGAAGAGGTCATTCCTACCCTGGTCAAAGCCAGAAAGGAGGTGACCGCACAACATTATCACCACATGTGGCGAAAATATGTTGCGTGGTGTGAGGCCAGGAAGGCCCCACAAAGAAATTTCAACTCGGTCGTTTCCTGCATTTCCTGCAAACAGGAGTGTCTATGGGCCTCAAATTGGGGTCCATTAAGGTTCAAATTTCGGCCCTGTCGATTTTCTTCCAGAAAGAATTGGCTTCAGTTCCTGAAGTCCAGAAGTTTGTCAAGGGAGTATTGCATATACAACCCCCTTTTGTGCCTCCAGTGGCACTGTGGGATCTCAACGTAGTTCTCAAATCACATTGGTTTAAAACCAGTCAAATCTGTGGATTTGAAGCATCTCACATGAAAAGTGACCATGCTCTTGGCCCTGGCCTGGACCAGGCGAGTGTCAAATTGGTGGTTTTTTCTCAAAAAAAGCCCATATCTGTTTGTCCATTCGGACAGGGCAGAGCTGCGGACTCGTCCCCAGTTCTCTTCCTAAGGTGGTGTCAGTGTTTCACCTGAACCAGCTTATTGTGGTGCCTTGCACCTACTAGGGACTTGGAGGACTCCAAGTTGCTAGATGTTGTCAGGGCCCTGAAAATATGTTCCAGGACGGCTGGAGTCAGGAAAACTGACTTGCTGTTATCCTGTATGCACCCAACAAACTGGGTGCTCTTGCTTCTAAGCAGACTATTGCTAGTTGGATGTGTAATACAATTCAGCTTGCACATTCTGTGGCAGGCCTGCCACAGCCAAAATATGTAAATGCCCATTCCACAAGGAAGGTGGGCTCATCTTGGGCGGCTGCCCGAGGGGTCTCGGCTTTACAACTTTGCCGAGCAGCTACTTGGTCAGGGGCAAACACGTTTGCTAAATTCTACAAATTTGATACCCTGGCTAAGGAGGACCTGGAGTTCTCTCATTCGGTGCTGCAGAGTCATCCGCACTCTCCCGCCCGTTTGGGAGCTTTGGTATAATCCCCATGGTCCTTTCAGGAACCCCAGCATCCACTAGGACGATAGAGAAAATAAGAATTTACTTACCGATAATTCTATTTCTCGGAGTCCGTAGTGGATGCTGGGCGCCCATCCCAAGTGCGGATTATCTGCAATACTTGTACATAGTTACAAAAATCGGGTTATTATTGTTGTGAGCCATCTTTTCAGAGGCTCCGCTGTTATCATACTGTTAACTGGGTTCAGATCACAGGTTGTACGGTGTGATTGGTGTGGCTGGTATGAGTCTTACCCGGGATTCAAAATTCCTCCCTTATTGTGTACGCTCGTCCGGGCACAGTACCTAACTGGCTTGGAGGAGGGTCATAGGGGGAGGAGCCAGTGCACACCACCTGATCGGAAAGCTTTACTTTTGTGCCCTGTCTCCTGCGGAGCCGCTATTCCCCATGGTCCTTTCAGGAACCCCAGCATCCACTACGGACTCCGAGAAATAGAATTATCGGTAAGTAAATTCTTATTTTAATTGGGGTGGGTGTGCTGGTTTGGGGGGGGGGGGAGGTTGATTTGAGTTTAGCTGGGAGATTCTCCTGTCTCAGGGTCATTATATTCTTTGCCCCCCTAGTGGTTATAGGAATTTGGCCTTATTAGGTACTGGCGGGGTATGTTAAGGTGTTCTCTGCCTTAGCTGTTACGGTTAGAATTTAGGGTATTTTGTTGTTAGGGAACCGGGTATGCTGCTAGTTTTAGGTGGTATACGGGGTGGGGGTGGGGATTGTTTTAGACTGTTACTATTGCTGTGTTTTTACTTTTCGCTGTGCAATGTGCTTATTTCCGCTATGTATATGTCGCAACTAACTGCAGGCGTATCTTTTTTGGTATTCACTGGAGGTGGCTGGCAGCGGGTACTCTGCAATATTACAGTAATGCTTTGCCATGGCTTTGGTTAAGTTTCTGTCATGGAATGTGCGAGGGATCAATGACAAAATTAAGCGCTCCTTAGTGCTTCGACAGATCAAGCTTTATACCTCGGATATAATTTGCCTGATGGAAACCCACTTACTGGGTACTAAGATTATGTCCCTCAAAAAACCATGGGTGGGCTGGGCTTACCATTCCATGCATACTGCAGCGTCTCGGGGAGTGTCGATCCTCATTAGGAAGTCTGTTCCTTTTGCGCTTGATTCTGTGCAAACGGATAAATGGGGTAGATATGTATTTCTCAAGTGCAAAATTAACTCCGTCCCCCTACTATTGCTGGCTATGTATGTTCCTCCTCCATACTCGCATGAAGTCCTTAAAAAGGCATCTGCCTTTATGGCTGCATCCCCTGGGGTAGCTGTTATCTGTATGGGGTACTTCAACAACGTTTTGAACCACGAGCTGGATAGGTTGTCTACGGCATCCTCCAACCCACAGCCCAAGCGTTCCCCATTTGCAGACACTGTTTCGGAGTTGGGTCTGGTTGACCCCTGGAGATTGAAGTATCCCGATTTGAGGCAGTACTCCTGTTTTTCAAGCTCTCACTCTTCCTTCTCTAGGATAGATTTGGCTCTTTTGTCCCGGGAGCTTTTGCCCAAGGTTCAAAGTGTCAGATATGAGACTAGAGGTATTTCGGATCACTCCCCTATATCGTTACATATTGATTTGAACTGTCAGCGAGGCCACGCAGTGTGGAAATTTAATCCCTTTTGGCTGACGCATATGGGTGAGGGATCCGACTTGGAGGCAAGCTGGTTAGAATTCTTTGATATGCATGACGAAACCTCGGATGTGTCTCTGCTGTGGGACACTTTCAAGGCTTTTCTGAGAGGAACATTGATTAAACGGGTAGGGAGTCTTAAATCCTCCTTTAGAAAACGTGAATCTGAATTGGAGGCCCGGGTGGCTGCTTCAGAGACGACATATGTTCGCGATGGCTTGGACGCCTCTAGGTTGGTGTGGCTCCATGCGCAGGGTGAATGGAGGGAATACCTGTGGGGGAAAACCCAGCACAGACTTCTCTTCTCCTCGCATGTCCAATATGCTACTGGGGATAGACCAGGTTCTTATTTGGCCAATCTTGCAAGGGGTGACCGCTCCTCTCATACTGTGGTGGAGATTTTGGACTCGGCTGGGTCTGTATTGGACCGTACCCCTCAGATCGTGGCGGAATTTGTCTCATTCTATCAGGCACTCTATAGTTCCAAATTGACCTGTTCCTCACTAGAACTGTGTGACTACCTGGATGGAGTCGATTTGCCCCGTATCTCCAGTGATTCCAGGGCTCTCCTCGATGCTCCTTTGTCGTTGGAGGAGATTGAGATTGCGATCTCTGCCTCCCCCGATGGTAAGGCCCCTGGCCCTGATGGCATCCCACCGGAACTGTATAAGAAGCACATAAAAATTTTTGCCCCTCAATTGCTTAAGTTATTCAATGAAATGTTTGCCCAGGGCGCGCTTCCCCCGTCTATGTCGGAGGCTTTGATAATAGTGATTCCCAAGCCAGATAAAGACCCCAGGAGGGTTGAATCCTACCGTCCTATTTCCCTGTTGCCCACGGATATTAAAATCTTAGCCAAGGTCCTGTCTTCCAGACTTAACCGGGTTATCTCCCAAATTATTCACCCTGACCAGACGGGCTTCATGCCTGGCAAATCCACCGCTGTGAATTTGAGGCGCCTGTTTGCTCATTTCCAGGTTTCTCGGGGGGAGGACTGCTCTGCTGTTATAGCCTCCTTAGATGCCGCAAAGGCCTTTGATTCGGTGGAGTGGGCCTTCCTCTGGGAGGCTATGAGTAGGTTTGGCGTGGGCCCCAACTTTATCAGTTATGTTAAATTATTGTATTTTCTGCCCATGGCCAGAGTCTCAGTGAATGGGTTTGTTTCGGACTCCTTCCCCCTATCCAGGGGAACGAGGCAGGGCTGCCCTCTGTCCCCGACTTTGTTTGCCATTGCTATTGAGCCACTGGCATGTTTGATTAGAGCAACTCAAGATATTGTGGGTATTAGGGTGGGCGCAAGAGAGGACAGGATAGCGCTATACGCTGACGACCTATTGCTTTTTGTGGATGATTACGTTTCCTCCCTACCTAAACTCCTTGACTTAATAACTGACTACGGTCGCTTCTCCGGGCTCAAAATTAACTGGGATAAATCCACCATTACTCCCCTTAGAGGCCCGGTCTCGGCGGTCCCAGTGATTCATACCCCCCTTAAATGGGTAGATTCTTTTAAGTACCTGGGTATATGGGTATCAAATAACCCTTGTTCCTATGTTTCCCTTAATATCTTGCCGCAGATGGTGTATCTTCGTTCGAAGGTCAAGATTTGGGGGACTCTGCCCCTGACTGTTACTGGTAGGGTCAATTTGGTCAAAATGATATACTTACCTAAACTCCTATATGTCCTCCAGCAATCCCCTATATATATTAACTTGAAGACATTTAGACAGATTGACGGTTTGCTCTCTTCTTTAATATGGGCCAGCAGGAGAGCGCGGTTGAGACTTGACGTTCTGTCCAGGCCGAAGGTGCTGGGAGGCTTAGCTCTCCCTATATTTCGATTTTACTATTATGCCGCGCAGTTGATACATATATGGGAGTGGGTAAATGCCCCAGATGATCTCACTATACGCTCCCAAATGCTGTTACAGGTCTACCCTGACGGCACTCCATTACAGTTGCTTCTCTGTGGGAACCCTAACTTGTCCAAGATTCCTATAATAAAACAGACTGTCCTTGTATGGAAACAGGTACATGTTATCCTATTAGGCCAAGGTATTGACCCGGATACTCCTCTGGACAATGCCTTTGGCTTCCCAGAATTGGCTTTGCTGCGGGTTGGGGCGGTGTGGGGGAGGTGGGGGGTGACATCCCTGGGCCACCTTTATAACGATGGTATACTGAAATCCTTCTTGCTGCTTCAACAGGACTATGGTGTACCCTCTTCTTATTTTTACCGATACCTGCAGCTGAGACATGCACTTAACGCACAATTTCCCGAAACTCCTCCAATGATTACTGACTCCCCGGTCAAGTCTCTCCTGCAGTCCCTGGGAAGTGGACATCTGGTCTCCAACATTTATACAAGCATGCTTCGATCTCACTATTCTGACCCGTTGTCCCTTCTCAGGAATAGGTGGGAATCTGACTTGGGTGCCATCTCTGATGAGATCTGGGAGGGTGCTTTATGTTCTCCCCGATTATCCACTACCACCACTAGATATCAGCAAATCCAACTGTTTATCATACACAGAGTTTACATGACACCGGTGCGCTTACGACATATGGGGGGTGCTCACTCCTCCAGATGTCCTAAGTGTGATAGCCTGGATGCAGACTTTTGGCACATTATCTGGCTATGCCCCAAGGTAGCCGTATTCTGGTCAGGTGTTATTAACACCCTGGTGTCAACGGGTATTCCCTCGTCGATATGCTCCCCGACGACATTTGTGTTATCTGCTGTGGAGGAGGATGCCCTGGACCCCCCTGCCAAAAGATATGTAATCAATCTGTGTGGCCTGGCCAAGGTGTGTATTGCCAGGCTCTGGCTAGCCAAAGATGCATCCACAATGCGATCCTGGGTCTCACTTGTAAATGATACGGCCTCTCATGAGAAATATGTATACTTAGCTAGAAAGGCGGGGAAAAAATATCAGGACCTGTGGGGTAGATGGCTTGAGTCTCCGCGCTCTGGAATCCACAATATCTGAGCACCCGCTACTGTGGGCTCCGTGCCTGGCTGAGTGCAAAATGAGACATGCAACGGGGGATTAAACTGGGTGTGATTCTAGATTTACATCGGGCGAGCTGCCTCTCTTTGTCTATGTAGTCTCCTGGCGCCCGCGGTCGGCCATTCCTTTGCCAGTGTTGCTCCTGTGTCATCTGATTATTGACTATGTTGTGCTGCCATAGACGACTAAGTACAATATGCATTGCTCTGTAAGATCCATGCTAATGTGCGATATTAATTCTAATTTATAATCTATGTCTTGGAATTTAAGCCTGCACTTGTTTTACTGTGTTAGCTGAACCCTAATTGAACTGGGAATCTGCGTATTCCCTGAAACAGGGTTTTGTCTTGGTTTGTTTTGTTTATGTTTGCTTTTTGTTTTTTGTTTTTGTATTTGTGTTTTAGTGAAAATCTGAAAAATCAATAAAAAAAAGTATTGAATTTAAAAAAAAAATATGGCAGCTGAGAGTTCAGGTTCAGGGGGTTCCTTACCCCCCAGCACCGGGGGCATCAAATGACCCACCTTGGGCTACATTTTCCACGCTGTTAAACACGCTTGTAACTAAATTGGCGCCTGTGCCAATGCAACAGTTTATGGTTCCTGCTATTAATCCGCCATGGGCAGATCAAATCTCCACTCAGTTACAGCAATTGAAACGGTCACTGACTAAATCTAAGTGTCACTCTCGCCCGCCTAAGACTAAGACGTCATCTAAACGGGCCATTACCTCCTCCCAATCCACTGCTATCCCAGACACGTCCTCTGAGGAGGATGGTGCATATACTGATCCCACAGACACTGACTCAGATGTTTCTGATGGGGAAGGGAAGTCATTGGTGGATGTCCCGGATTTGATTGAGGCAATTAGGCTCATTCTTCAGGTTTCTGATGATCCTGAGCCTGAGGCTGTCTCCAAAAAGCCAGATAGATTTAAACTTAAGAAGGTGTTTAAACAAGTTTTACCTCATTCTCAACACCTGGCTGACATACGTCAGGAATCCTGGGAAAATCCAGGGTCAAAATTCACACCAAATAAGAGGTTGTTGGCTCGCTATCCTCTCTCCGCTGAGCTATGTAAAAATTGGGAACTTCTCCGCCCGTAGATTCTCATGTGGCGCGCAGGGTAGTTTCCTCTGCTCTGCCAGTAACTACCGTCACCTCTCTGAAGGAACCGACGGATAGACGTGTGGAGGGTTGTTTGAAAGCGATTTACACCCTAACCGGGGCTGTGCATAGGCCAACTATTGCAGTGACATGGGCTGCTGAAGCTGTTGGGGCGTGGGCTCAGGAGTTAGAGGCGGAGTAGCCTTCTAATGCTTCTGAGCTTTCTCGACAATGTCTCTCGTATATTACCACGGCTTCTCTGTACCTTAAGGAGGCAGCCTCTGATGTCTGGGTGCTGGCGGCCAAGGCTGCTACTACGTCCGTCTTGGCCAGACGTATCCTTTGGTTGAGATCGTGGTCGGTGGATATGGATTCCAAGAAAACTCTGGAGGTGCTTCCTTTCAAGGGAGACTTTCTCTTTGGAGAAGACCTCAATAAGATTGTGGCTGATCTGGCTACTGCTAAAACAGCTTGCCTACCTAGTACGGCTCCTTCCACACAGAAGGCTAAAAGTACTTTCCCTCTGCCCTTTCGTCCTAAGCGAGCCTGGGCCGCCCGTCAGCCTGCTTCCAAAACTGACAAGCCTGCCACATGACGAGGCGGGCCTCCCTCTGGGGGATCCCAGGGTGTGGGGCCGACTTCTAGGTTTTGCCCAGGAATGATTGAAGACCACTTCAGATACCTGGGTAACGGAAGTCGTCACTCGAGGTTACGCCGTACCCTTCAAGAATCGTCCCCCTCATCGATTTTGCCTGAGAGATGTTCCTCTGGACCCGGCAAAAGCAAACACTCTGCATTCGGTGGTACATTCCCTCCTCACCACAGGAGTGGTAGTACAGGTGCCTCTGGCTCATAGAGGCAAGGGGTACTATTCACCACTGTTTCTAGTCCCGAAGCCGAACGGGTCCTCGCGGCCCATTTGCAATCTGAAGTCCTTGAACAAGTATGTGCGGGTCTCCAAGTTTTGTATGGAAACTCTGCGCTCTATTGTTCTGGCCTTGGAGCCTGGCACTATATGGTCTCCATGGACATACAGGATGCCTACCTGCATATTCCCATTGCAGTGTCTCATCAACAGTACTTGAGGTTCGCGGTGGGCAACCTTCATTATCAATTTCGGGCATTAGCCTTTGGTTTGACAACGGCTCCCCGAGTTTTCACCAAGGTAATGGCGGTCATGACGGCTTCACTTCGCCGTCAAGGGGTCAGGATACTACCGTACCTAGACGATTTGTTGATCCTGGCAAATTCCCCAGAAATTCTCCTGTGTCATCTAGATCTGACTGTCCAGGTCATGACAGCCCACGGATGGCTTGTCAACTGGAAGAAATCATCCCTGGTTCCGGCTCGGAGCATGGTACACCTGGGAGCTTTATTGGACACTCACAACCAGCGGTTGTTCTTGTCTCAGGAGAAAGTCCTGAAACTTCAGGACAAGATCCGATGCTTCCTATCTTGTCCGCAAGTGTCGATTCATTCGGCAATGCATGTGCTAGGTCTCATGGTGTCAGCTTTCGACATGGTGGAGTATGCTCAATTCCATTCTCGCCCTCTGCAGAAGTTGATTCTGACCAAGTGGGATGGCCTGCCTCTTACATGATCTCCTTGTCTCCGGAGATCCACCTGTCACTGAGCTGGTGGCTTCAGGACCAACGATTGAGCAGGGGCCGTCCCTTCTGGATATCCATCTGGGTCCTGCTGACGATGGATGCCAGTCTGAGAGGTTGGGGCGCGGTGTTGGAACAACACTCCCTTCAGGGTCGGTGGACCAAAGAGGAGTCTCTACTCCCGATAAACATGCTGGAACTGAGGGCAGTGTTTAATGCGTTGACAGTGGCCCAGCATCTGATACAGAACAGACCTGTTCAAGTACAATCGGACAACGCCACCACGGTGGCGTACATCAATCATCAAGGCGGCACTCGAAGCCGCATGGCAATGAAGGAAGTAGCAAGGATTCTTCAGTGGGCAGAACGCCATCTGCTGGCCATATCGGCAGTGTTCATTCCGGGCGTTCTGAACTGGGAAGCGGATTATCTCAGTCATCGGGACGTACACGCCGGAGAATGGAGCCTACATCCAGAAGTGTTTCAACTTCTTGTGGACAAGTGGGGCCTTCCAGATGTGGACCTGATGGCGTCTCGACACAATCACAAGGTTCCGGTCTCCGGGATCCTCAAGCAGCATTCGTGGATGCTCTGTCCCATGGAACTTTCGGCTGCCGTATGTGTTCCCTCCGGTGTCACTCCTGCCCAGAGTAATACGGAAGTTCAAACAAGGAGGAAACCTACTTTTGGTCGCTCCAGCGTGGCCCAGGCGGCACTCGTTCTCCGATCTACAGGTCCTCTCGTTGGATCGTCCCCTTCTACTTCCACAACGACCAGACCTCTCCGTTCAGGGCCCTTGTGTTTACCAGGATTTGGCCCATCTGGCTTTGACGGCGTGGCTCTTGAAGCTTCTGTCCTGGGTGCCAAAGGTTTTTCTGAGGCAGTTGTTCAAACTATGTTGAAGGCCCGTAAGCCAGCTTCTGCTCGGATCTACCATAGGGTCTGGAATGCTTACTTTACTTGGTGTGCGTCTCACAATCATGACGTTTTCGAGTTTAGTACGGCCAAACTATTGGCTTTTTTACAACAGGGCCTGGACTTAGGCCTGCGTCTGGCCTCCCTCAAGGTTCACATCTCTGCCTTGTCGGTTTGGTTTCAGAGAAAGATTGCTGCCCTACCTGATGTCCATACATTCACTCAGGGCGTGTTGCTGATTTAGCCTCCTTATGTGCCACCTGTGGCCCCTTGGGATCTTTTGGTGGTTTTGGAGGCCTTGCAAGAGTCTCCGGTTGAACCTCTTGCATCTGCTGACCGTAAGTGGTTTTCCCTTAAGGTGCTATTTTTGCTGGCTATTGCTTCAGCTAGAAGGGTCTCAGACTTGGGTGCCTTATCCTGTAAGTCTCCCCATTTGATTTTTAACCGTGACCGGGCGGTTCTTAGAACGCGGCCAGGTTATTTACCCAAGGTGGCGTCTTCCTTCCACCTTAACCAGGAGATTGTGGTTCCGGCCTTTAATTCTCCTGGGTTGTCTACCAAAGAGCGGTCTTTGGATGTAGTACGGGCTCTTCGTATCTATGTGAAGAGAACTTCCTCCATTAGGAAATCCGATTCTCTTTTCATGCTGTTTTGTTTTCACAAATGTGGCTGGCCTGCTTCCAAGCAGACTCTGGCCAGATGGATTAGATTGGTGATTGCACATACTTATGTACAGGTTGGTCGTCCGGTTCCTGCTACCATCAAAGCCCATTCTACTCGGTCGGTTGGACCTTCTTCGGCGGCCCACCGTGGTGCGACCCTTGAACAATTGTGCAAGGCGGCTACGTGGTCCTCAGGGAACACTTTCATTAGGTTCTATGCCTTCGATACTTCCGCCTCCCAGGATGCTTCATTTGGACGCTGCGTTCTTGTGCCCGCTAAAGTGCGTCCCCTTCCATAAGGAACTGTATTAAGAAATCCCCGATGTTAATCCTTGTGGAGCCCAGTGTACCCCGCAGCAGAAAACAAGATTTATGGTAAGAACTTACCGTTGTTAAATCTCTTTCTGTGAGTTACACTGGGCTCCACAAGGCGCCCACCCTGACGCACTTACCTTTTTTGGGTTGGCATGGCATAGCCGCTGACACCCTCTCCTGCGGTGAGTGTGTGGTGTAATTGGCTACGAGCGATTGTCGTCTCTAGTACCTGCTACTGCATTGGGCTGGTTAACGCAACTGAGCTCCTGTGCACGGAGGCGGGGTTATAGAGGAGGCGGCGCTGTGCATCTTGGGAACAGTCAAAGCTTTGAGCCTGTTGGTGCCTCGGATCAAGATCCTACTCTACACCCCGATGTTAATCCTTGTGGAGCCCAGTGTACCTTGCAGAAAGAGATTTAACAACGGTAAGTTCTTACCATAAATCTCGTTTTAGTTATGTGTGAGATAAATTCTATGCTCTTCTTAGGGGTCTTAGGGGTATGGAGACATCCAACAAAGCGTTCTTCAACACATGTGGAAACCAGGTAGTTTTTGGGGGAGCGATGTTTCTGGCTATGCACAAGTCTAGATTTCTCTTACGTCCTAGAGGATGCTGGGGTCCACATTAGTACCATGGGGTATAGACGGGTCCATTAGGAGCCATTGTCACTTTAAGAGTTTGAGAGTGTGGACTGTCTCCTCCCTCTATGCCCCTCCTATCAGACTCGGTTTAGAAAATGTGCCCGGAGGAGCCGGTCACAGCTAGGGGAGCTCTACAGAGTTTCTCTAGTAAAAGTTTTCTTAGAGTTTATTATTTTACAGGGAGGCTGCTGGCAAACAGCCTCCCTGCTTCGTGGGCCTAAGGGGGGGGGGGTAGTGTCCGCCCTGCAGGGTTTGAGCCACTGTATCCGCTGACAGGACACTGAGCTCCTGAGGGTGCTGATCGTTAGCCGCTCCAGGCGACCGCTCACTCCCGCAGCGTACCACCATCCCTTTAGAGAGCCAGAAGACTTCGGTGGCGAGTGAGTCACCGGCCCCCCTGGCAAGTGGGAACCGATGTGAAGATGGCGGCAACAGGGTAGGGAGCGCAGTACTAACTGCGCTCCGGGGCTCAGCGGTACATAGTGCGGCGCTGTGAGGGGCGCCCTGAGCCAGTGCCTATAGCCTACACTGGTCAGCAAGCCTGTCAGGGTCCCTGGATCGCTGCCAGCAGCAATCCTTAGGCCAGTATAATATAATAAAGAGCGGGAAGCTGCACCATGTTCGGGGGGGGGGGGGGGGGTCCTCAGAGCGGACCCAGCAGCGTTCAGCGCCATTTTCCTGCCTGCAGTTCTGTACAACAGACGCTGACAGGGAGAGTTGTCCCTCCAAGCAACTCCAGCTATCCTGTTCCTGTGCGGTACCAGGGGGTTGTAGAGGGGGATGGGGGGGGGGAGGCTGTGTAAAGTCTGTGTAGTCTATTAAGGTACACAGACAGCGCTGGTAGTTTCATTAGTTCTATGTCAAAAAGTGCTGTGTGTTGGTTGGCTCCAATCTCTGTGTCTCTCTGTAGTATACTTGGGGGGTAACTGTGTCTGCCCTTCCCTGTGTGTGTGTGTGTGGGGCGGGGGGGGTGTTTGCTATCTCACATAGCCATGTCTAGAGACTCTGTGTCATATGCTGCAGAAGATGTTTCCTCTCAGGAGGGATCCATTCCATGTACACAGGATTGTAATGCTTTGTCTCAGATCCCTATTGTTGAACCTGAGTGATTAACTTCTATCAAAGGAATGATCTCTCAGATCTTTACCAGGGTAGCTAATACTGAGACTGAAACTTAGGTGTTGGAGAAGTCTATGGCAGTTTGGTCAGGCTCTGTCCCTATTCCTGCAAGATCCCCTAGCATGTTCCCACAGAAACGTGCACTTGCCCAAATTATGTAAGATGACATGGATACAGATTCTTATACTGCAGACGGTGATGGGGATGTGCTGAGGGGGGCGGCATCCCTTGCTAAGGGGGTTTAGCTCATGATTGAGGCCATTAGAGATGTGTTAAACATTAATGACACCACACCTGAGCAGGTTGAGGAGGCTTACTTCACAGACAATAAGAAAGCCTCGCTAACCTTCCCTGCGTCTAAAGAATTAAACGCTATATCTGGAAAATCCTGGGAAAACCCGGAGCAAAAATTCCAGATCCCAAAAAGGGTTTTGGTTGCTTTTCCCTTCCCTGAGGAAGATAGGAAAAAATGGGAAAACCCACCCATTGTGTAGAATGTTCTGAAGCGAGCCCGGGTTTCGGTTCATCAGTGCATTCGCCTTCTGGGAAAGATTGTGGCCTCTTACGAGGCTCTACAGTACTGAAGGTTTCATGCTTGGCCCTTCCAACTGGATCTCCTAGACAAGTGGTCGGGATCTCATCTACACATGCACCAGAGAATACGTCTGTCGCCGAAAGCCAGGATTTCACTCCTCTAGTGGCTGCAACTACCTCACCTTCTGGAGGGCCGCAGGTTCGGGATTCAGGGCTGGGTCCTTCTAACCACGGATGCAAGTCTCCGAGGCTGGGGCGCAGTCACTCAGGGGGAAACCTACCAAGGACAGTGGTCAAGCCTGGAATCCAGCCTTCCAATAAACAGTTTGCAACGGTCTTTTCCAAGCTGCCCATCTTCTGCGAGATCGAGCCATTCAAGTGCAGTCGGACAATGTAACGACAGAGGCTTACATAAACTGACAAGGCGGAACGAAGAGCAGAGCTGCAATGTCAGAGGTAACAAGAATCATCCTCTGGGCAGAAAAAAAGGTTGGCGCTGTCAGCAATCTTCATTCCGGGAGTAGACAACTGGGAAGCGGACGTCCTCAGCAGAAACGATCTCCATCCAGGAGAGTGGGGACTCCATGTGGAGGTGTTCGTGGAGGTTACAGATCTTTGGGGTGTACCTCAAATAGACATGAGAGCCTCTCGTCTCAATAAGAAGCTTCGGCGGTATTGTTCCAGTTTGAGGGACCCGCAAGCCGTGGCGGTGTACGCCCTAGTGACTCCGTGGGTGTTCCAGTTGGTGTACGTGTTTCCCCCACTTCCACTCATTCCAAGAGATCTAAAACTCATAAGGAGAACAAGAGTTCAGGCAATCCTCATTACTCCAGACTGGCCAAGAAGTGCTTTGTACGCGGAACTACTGCTAGAAGAGCCGAGGCCTCTTCCTCTTCGGGAGGACCTGCTGCAGCAGCATCCGTTCGCTTATCAAGACTTACCACGGCCATGTTTGACGGCATGGAGGTTGACCACCAGATATTAGCTTGGAAGGGCACTCCGAACAAGGTTATTCCTACCCTGATACAGGCTAGGAAAGTAGTAACGTCTAAACATTACCATCATATTTGGAAAAAATATGTATCTTGGTGTGAGTCCAAGAAGTTTCCTACAGTGGAGTTACAACTGCAATGTTTTCTCCTCTTTCTGCAAGCAGGTGTGGATATGGGCCTGAGGTTGGGGTCCGTAAAGGTCCAGATTTCGGCCCTATCCATTTTCTTCCAGAAACGGTTGGCTTCCCTCCCTGAGGTTCAGACTTTTCTGAAAAAGGGTTCTGCACATCCAGGCGCCCTGGGATCTTAACGTGGTATTACAGTTCCACCATTCGGATTGGTTCTAGCCTCTATTGGAGGTTGAGGTCAAATTTCTCACGTGGAAGGCTGTCACTTTGTTGGCTTTAGCTTCTGCTAGACGTGTGTCGGAGTTGGGGGCACTGTCTTGTAAGAGCCCATACTTGATCTTCCATGAAGAGAGAGCTGAGCTCCGGACACGTCAGCAGTTCCTTCCGAAGGTTGTGTCTGCATTTCATATCAACCAACCTATTGTGGTGCCAGTTGCTACTGACTCAATTCCATCAAAGTTCTTGGATGTTGTAAGGGCTCTGAAAATTTATGTGAAGAGGACTGCTTGTCACAGAAAATCGGACAAAAAACTTGGGTGTCCTGCTTCTAAGCAGACGATCTCTCGCTGGATCAGGTTCACTACCCAGCATGCGTATTCTACGGCAGGATTGCCGTGTCCTACGTCTGTTAAGGCCCATTCTACTCGTTAGGTGTGTTCTTCCTGGGCGGCTGCCCGCGGTGTCTCGGCTGTACAGCTTTACCGAGCGGCTACTTGGTCTGGGTCGAACACATTTGCAAAGTTCTCCAAGTTCGATACTTTGGCCGCTGAGGTCCTGAAGTTTGGTCAGTCAGTTCTGCAGGAGCCTCCGCGCTCTCCCTTCCATTCTGGGAGCTTTGGTACATTCCCATCGTACTAATGTGGACCTCAGCATCCTCTAGGACAGGGGTGTCAAACTCAAATTCATCGGGGGCCGCATCAGCAGTTTGGTCCCCATCAAAGGGCCGGTTGTATCTGTAGGTCTATCCAAAATTTACCGCTCCACCTGCCTTATATGTGCCCAGCCATCTGCCCCCTTTTAAAGTGCCCAGCCATGTGCCCCCTTTTATAGTGCCCAGCCATGTGCCCCCTTTTATAGTGCACAGGTCCCCATTTTACACATTGCGGCAGGCACAGGTCCCCATTTTACACATTGCGGCAGGCACAGGTCCCCATTTTACACATAGCGGCAGGTACAGGTCCCCATTTTACACATTGTGGCAGGCACAGGTCCCCATTTTACACATTGCGGCAGGCACAGGTCCCCATTTTACACATTGCGGCAGGCACAGGTCCCTATTTTACACATAGCGGCAGGTACAGGTCCCCATTTTACACATTGCGGCAGGCACAGGTCCCCATTTTACACATTGCGGCAGGCACAGGTCCCCATTTTACACATAGCGGCAGGTACAGGTCCCCATTTTACACATTGCGGCAGGCACAGGTCCCCATTTTACACATAGCGGCAGGTACAGGTCCCCATTTTACACATTGTGGCAGGCACAGGTCCCCATTTTACACATAGCGGCAGGTACAGGTCCCCATTTTACACATTGCGGCAGGCACAGGTCCCCATTTTACACATTGCGGCAGGCACAGGTCCCCATTTTACACATAGCGGCAGGTACAGGTCCCCATTTTACACATTGCGGCAGGCACAGGTCCCCATTTTACACATTGCGGCAGGCACAGGTCCCCATTTTACACATAGCGGCAGGTACAGGTCCCCATTTTACACATTGCGGCAGGCACAGGTCCCCATTTTACACATAGCGGCAGGTACAGGTCCCCATTTTACACATTGTGGCAGGCACAGGTCCCCATTTTACACATTGTGGCAGGCACAGGTCCCCATTTTACACATTGTGGCAGGCACAGGTCCCCATTTTACACATAGCGGCAGGTACAGGTCCCCATTTTACACATTGTGGCAGGCACAGGTCCCCATTTTACACATTGTGGCAGCACAGGTCCCCATTTTACACATAGCGGCAGGTACAGGTCCCCATTTTACACATTGCGGCAGGCACAGGTCCCCATTTTACACATAGCGGCAGGTACAGGTCCCCATTTTACACATTGTGGCAGGCACAGGTCCCCATTTTACACATTGTGGCAGGCACAGGTCCCCATTTTACACATTGTGGCAGGCACAGGTCTCCATTTTACACATAGCGGCAGGTACAGGTCCCCATTTTACACATTGTGGCAGGCACAGGTCCCCATTTTACACATTGTGGCAGGCACAGGTCCCCATTTTACACATAGCGGCAGGTACAGGTCCCCATTTTACACATTGTGGCAGGCACAGGTCCCCATTTTACACATTGTGGCAGGCACAGGTCCCCATTTTACACATTGTGGCAGGCACAGGTCCCCATTTTACACATAGCGGCAGGTACAGGTCCCCATTTTACACATAGCGGCAGGTACAGGTCCCCATTTTACACATTGTGGCAGGTGGTGGAAGGAGGGAGAGAGAGAGGAAGAGAGGAAGGGAGAGGGGCTGACTTACATTTGAAGCGGTTCTCGCCGCTCTTCAGCCGCCTCTCCCTCCTCGTCTGCGCGGCTCCCTTCTCCCTCCTCCGACGGGGTTTCGTTGAATGACGCGTTTGCGCCGTGACGTCACGACGCAATCGCGTCATTCCGCGAAACCCCGCCCCCCCCGAGCTGGGCACTCGGGAGAAGGGGGTTTCATGGCGGCGGCACCGCGGGCCATCAGACGAGGTCTGGCGGGCCGGATTTGGCCCGCGGGCCTTGTCTTTGACACCCCTGCTCTAGGACGTATCAACGTATCTGATGAGGAATTGTTACTAAAGCAAATTGAAAGAGCAGCAGGAGTAGGAGACATAATAGTGATGGGAGATTTTAACTATCCAGAGATAAACTGGAAAAACGATTCATGTGATACTGCTAGGAGCAATATGTTTTTAAACACACTTAATGATAACTACTTAGTTCAACTAATTGAGGAACCAACTAGGTACAATGCAATCTTAGACCTGGTATTAACAAACAATGGGGATTTAGTATCAGGTATTATAGTAGGGGAACCCATAGGAAACAGCGACCACAATATGGTCACATTCAATATCAGTTTCTACAAGCAGCCCTATACTGGCTCAACTAGGACTCTAAACTTTAGCAAAGCGAATTTTGAAAAGATGAGGGTATTTTTCAGGGATATTGAATGGGGAGGTTTGTTTTTAGGAAAAAATACTACGGAGAAATGGGAGGTACTAAAATTCCTGCTAGCTAAAAATACACTCAAATTTATTCCTACGAGCAGCAAAAAAAGGAATAAAAATCATAAACCGATGTGGCTTAACAAAAAGATAAAGGAACTTATGGGCAAGAAAAGGAGAGCATTTAAAAAATACAAATCTGACGGGGAAGCAGAGTAATTTCAGCACTATAAGGAATGTAACAAAATATGCAAAAAGGAAATAAGAGCGGCTAAAGTAGAAACTGAAAAACTAGTAGCAAAGGAAAGCAAAGCGAATCCCAAAAAATTCTTTAAATACATTAATAGCAAGAGATTAAAGAAGGAGAGTATAGGCCCTTTAAAAGACAAGTTGGGAGTCTTAAGCAAAAATTATAATGACATAGCGGACACACTAAATGAGTTTTTTTCAACAGTATTTACTAGAGAGGACCCAATTCAGGGACTAACACATAATCTCAATAATGAGAATATCCCACTGATAGGTACTTATTTATGCGAGGAAGTAGTCTGTGACCGATTAAAACATTTAAAGATGAATAAGTCACCAGGTCCCGATGGTATTCACCCAAGGGTTCTAATGGAGCTTCACTCTGAACTTGCAAAACCGCTATTTTTGATCTTTAAGGATTCAGTAATATCAGGTATGGTTCCCTAAGACTGGCGTATAGCGGAAGTAGTGCCTATATTCAAAAAGGGAAGTAAAGCTGAACTAGGTAATTATAGACCAGTTAGTCTTACATCTATAGTGGGGAAAGTATTGGAAGGTATTCTAAGAGATAGTATTCAGAAGTTCCTTGAAGTCAATAAGGTCATTAAAAGGAATCAACATGGGTTTATGAAGGACAGATCCTGTCAAACCAATTTACTTGGCTTTTATGAAACAGTAAGCGCAAACCTAGATCAGGGTAAAGAGGTGGATGTAATCTTTTTAGACTTTGCGAAAGCTTTCGACACTGTACCACACATGAGCCTTATCTACAAGCTACAAGAATCAGGGCTAGGAAGCACAATATGCACTTGGGTCAAAACTGGTTAGATAATAGGGAGCAGCGCGTTGTGGTTAATGGATCTTTTTCAACTTGGACTGAAGTGCTAAGTGGTGTGCCGCAAGGCTCAGTATTAGGACCGCTATTGTTCAATATTTTCATTAACGACCTAACAGAAGGTCTAGAGAGCATGGTGTCAATTTTTGCAGATGATACCAAATTGTGTAAGGCTATAAATACAGAGGAGGATGCCGAGTCTCTTCAGAACGACTTAGTTAAATTAGAAGCTTGGGCAGCGAAATGGAGAATGCGATTCAATACAGACAAGTGTAAGGTAATGCACTGTGGTAACAAGAACAAAAATAACACCTACCTACTAAATGGGGTAAAATTAGGGATTCTGTACTGAAAAAGGACTTAGGTGTCCTCATAGATAGCAAACTAAGCAGTAGTACCCAAAGTAGGACTGCAGCAAAGAAGGCTAATAAGATATTAGCATGCATAATACGGCGTAAAGGCTTTTTTACGGTAAGGACGATACTTGTTTGGAATTCCCTGCCTGAGGGAGTTGTAATGGCAGACTCAGTCAACACCTTTAAGAATGGGTTAGATAAATTCCTAATGGATAAGGATATCCAGGGTTACGGGGCATAGTCACGCACTATGGTTATTATAAAAAAGAGGGGTAAAACGTAACGGCAGTCATCAAATTCACTCAAAATTTTCTACAAAATAATCGTGCATAGGAGACCACAAATAGGTTGAACTCGATGGACAATTGTCTTTTTTCAACCTTAGATACTATGTTACATAAGAGAAAATAGGATTTTAATTACCTACCAGTAAATCCTTTTCTCCTAGTCCGTAGAGGATGCTGGGCGCCCGTCCCAGTGCTTTGTGATCCTGCAGTGGTTACTTAGTTCAGTACTGCTTAGTTCTTGGTAAGTACTGTTTTGTTACTTGGTAAGTAATATTGTTCAGCCGTTGTTGATGTTTCAGGCTGGTTAGCTTGGTTTGCCCTGTGTGTGAGCTGGTGTGAATCTCGCCACTATCTGTGTATTTCCTTCTCTCGAAGATGCCCGTCTCCTCGGGCGCAGTTTCTAGACTGAGTCTGGTAGGAGGGGCATAGAGGGAGGAGCCAGCCCACACTCTCAAACTCTTAAAGTGCCAATGGCTCCTAGTGGACCCGTCTATACCCCATGGTACTAATGTGGACCCCAGCATCCTCTACGGACTAAGAGAAAAGGATTTACCGGTAGGTAATTAAAATCCTATTTGTATATTGTCAGATTTCCGAGAGATAACTCGTCCTTCCGGATTGATCTCTTGTTTGAGCAGGTTCTCTAGAAGTTACAACGATGTATTTGTCTGTATTATTATCCTTATTTATTGTGCGCTCGCATTGTATTGGGTAACATAATCAGTTGGCATGTCTCCATATTCCCTTCTCGTTTTAGTCTTATTGTTGCTGCTTTTTTTCATGTGCTGATCTTATAAAGTATTTTATATTGTTTATAGTGTTCATATTTTCCACCTCCCTTTATGCAGTCCCTATTGTGTCTTTGGGGTATCCTTGTTCTAAAAAGTAATCTATCATTATTCTAGTCTGATGAACAAAGGTTTCAGCTGATGAACAGTTACGTTTTATTCTAATAAATTGACTCTTCGGGATATTATCTTTCTAACTTTTAGAGTGTGAACTATGATAAGTTAGATTCCTTTTATAGAGGTTTCTTTCCTGTTTTGATGTTTCTGCTTCAACAGAGGTTTCTGTAGTGACAGTGTTATCCTTTACCAAAAGGATCAATCCAGCCAGTCACATTGTTGGTGTTCTCTGCTGCCATATATCCAATGTAGCTGTATAAAGTGTTGTGCTGCATCAGACCAGTGGTAGTGTCCTGTTCATCAGTCATTCCTCTGATAATATACGCTGCTGCTATATGTCCACTGCTGCCGTATAATAATAATAACCACAAGTTCCTTACAGTGTTGTTGTGTTGTGCTGCATCAGACCAGTGGTAGTGTCCTGTCCATCAGTCATTCCAGTGACGATATACGCTGCTGCTATATGTCCACTGCTGCCGCATAATAATAATAACCACAAGTCCCTTTATTTATTTATTTATTTTTCTCTATCGTCCTAGTGGATGCTGGGGTTCCTGAAAGGACCATGGGGAATAGCGGCTCCGCAGGAGACAGGGCACAAAAAGTAAAGCTTTTCCGATCAGGTGGTGTGCACTGGCTCCTCCCCCTATGACCCTCCTCCAGACTCCAGTTAGATTTTTGTGCCCGGCCGAGAAGGGTGCAATCTAGGTGGCTCTCCTAAAGAGCTGCTTAGAGAAAGTTTAGCTAGGTTTTTTATTTTACAGTGATTCCTGCTGGCAACAGGATCACTGCAGCGAGGGACTGAGGGGAGAAGGAGTCAACTCACCTGCGTGCAGGATGGATTGGCTTCTTGGCTACTGGACATCAAGCTCCAGAGGGACGATCACAGGTACAGCCTGGATGGTCACCGGAGCCGCGCCGCCGGCCCCCTTGCAGATGCTGAAGACAGAAGAGGTCCAGAATCGGCGGCTGAAGACTCCTGCAGTCTTCTAAAGGTAGCGCACAGCACTGCAGCTGTGCGCCATTTTCCTCTCAGCACACTTCACACGGCAGTCACTGAGGGTGCAGGGCGCTGGGAGGGGGGCGCCCTGGGAGGCAAAATGAGTACCTATAAAGGCTAAAAATACCTCACATATAGCCCTAGAGGCTATATGGAGATATTTAACCCCTGCCTGATTTCTCAAAATAGCGGGAGACGAGCCCGCCGGAAAAGGGGCGGGGCCTATCTCCTCAGCACACGGCGCCATTTCCTCTCACAGTTCCGCTGGTCAGGACGGCTCCCAGGTCTCTCCCCTGCACTGCACTACAGAAACAGGGTAAAACAGAGAGGGGGGGCAAATTTATGGCGATATTTTTATATAACAAAGCAGCTATAGGGGAGCACTTATTATAAGGCTATCCCTGATATATATATAGCGCTTTTGGTGTGTGCTGGCAAACTCTCCCTCTGTCTCCCCAAAGGGCTAGTGGGTCCTGTCTTCATTAGGAGCATTCCCTGTGTGTCTGCTGTGTGTCGGTACGTGTGTGTCGACATGTATGAGGACGATATTGGTGTGGAGGCGGAGCAATTGCCAAATATGGGGATGTCACCTCCTAGGGGGTCGACACCAGAATGGATGCCTTTATTTATGGAACTACGGGATAGTGTCAACACGCTAAAGCAGTCGTTTGACGACATGAGACGGCCGGACAATCAATTAGTGCCTGTCCAGGCGACTCAAACACCGTCAGGGGCTGTGAAACGCCCTTTGCCTCAGTCGGTCGACACAGACCCAGACACAGGCGATGACTCCAGTGGTGACGGTGACGAATCAACCGTATTTTCCAGTAGGGCCACACGTTATATGATTTTGGCAATGAAGGAGGCGTTACATTTAGCTGATACTACAGGTACCACTAAACAGGGTATTATGTGGGGTATGAAAAAACTACCTATAGTTTTTCCTGAATCAGAAGAACTAAATGACGTGTGTAATGAAGCGTGGGTTGCCCCTGATAAAAAGCTGATAATTTCAAAGAAATTATTGGCATTATACCCTTTCCCGCCAGAGGTTAGGGAGCGCTGGGAAACACCTCCTAGGGTGGACAAGGCGCTAACACGCTTATCTAAACAAGTGGCGTTACCCTCTCCTGAGACGGCCGCACTTAAAGATCCATCAGATAGGAGGATGGAAAATATCCAAAAAAGTATATACACACATGCAGGTGTTATACTACGACCAGCTGTAGCAACTGCCTGGATGGGCAGTGCGGGGGTAGTTTGGTCAGAATCCCTGATTGAAAATATTGATACCCTGGACAGGGACAATATTCTACTGTCGTTAGAACAAATAAAGGATGCATTTCTTTATATGCGTGATGCACAGAGGGATATATGCACACTGGCATCACGGGTAAGTGCTATGTCCATTTCGGCCAGAAGAGCTTTATGGACGCGACAGTGGACAGGCGATGCGGATTCAAAACGGCATATGGAAGTTTTGCCGTATAAGGGGGAGGAGTTATTTGGAGTCGGTCTATCAGATTTGGTGGCCACGGCTACAGCCGGGAAATCCACCTTTCTACCTCAAGTCACTCCCCAACAGAAAAAGGCACCGACTTTTCAACCGCAGCCCTTTCGTTCCTTTAAAAATAAGAGAGCAAAGGGCTATTCATATTTGCCACGAGGCAAAGGTCGAGGGAAGAGACAGCAACACGCAGCTCCTTCCCAGGATCAGAAGCCCTCCCCGGCTTCTACAAAAGCCTCAGCATGACGCTGGGGCTTCTCAAGCGGACTCGGGGACGGTGGGCGGTCGTCTCAAAAATTACAGCGCGCAGTGGGCTCACTCGCAAGTAGATCCCTGGATCCTGCAGATAATATCTCAGGGATACAGGTTGGAATTAGAGACAGATCCACCTCGCCGTTTCCTGAGGTCTGCTTTACCAACGTCCCCCTCCGAAAGGGAGACGGTGTTGGAAGCCATTCACAAGCTGTACTCTCAGCAGGTGATAGTCAAGGTACCTCTTCTGCAACAAGGGAAGGGGTATTATTCCACTCTTTTTGTGGTACCGAAGCCGGATGGCTCGGTAAGGCCTATTCTAAATCTGAAGTCCTTGAACCTGTACATAAAGAAGTTCAAGTTCAAAATGGAGTCACTCAGAGCAGTGATAGCGAACCTGGAAGAGGGGAACTTTATGGTATCCTTGGACATCAAGGATGCGTATCTCCACGTTCCAATTTACCCCTCACACCAGGGGTACCTCAGGTTCGTTGTACAAAACTGTCACTATCAGTTTCAGACGCTGCCGTTCGGATTGTCCACGGCACCTCGGATCTTTACAAAGGTAATGGCCGAGATGATGATTCTTCTTCGAACAAAAGGCGTATTAATTATCCCATACTTGGACGATCTCCTAATAAGGGCGAGGTCCAGAGAACAGCTAGAGATGGGATTAGCACTGTCTCAAGAAGTGCTAAAACAGCACGGGTGGATTCTGAATATTCCAAAATCCCAGTTAATGCCGACAACTCGTCTGCTGTTCCTAGGGATGATTCTGGACACGGTTCAGAAAAAGGTTTTTCTCCCGGAGGAAAAAGCCAAGGAGTTATCCGAGCTTGTCAGGAACCTCCTAAAACCAGGAAAGGTGTCTGTACATCAATGCACAAGAGTCCTGGGAAAAATGGTGGCTTCTTACGAAGCGATTCCATTCGGCAGATTCCACGCAAGAATTTTCCAAAGGGATCTGTTGGACAAATGGTCAGGGTCGCATCTTCAGATGCACCTACGGATAACCCTGTCTCCAAGGACAAGGGTGTCTCTTCTGTGGTGGTTGCAGAGTGCTCATCTATTGGAGGGCCGCAGATTCGGCATACAGGATTGGATCCTGGTGACCACGGACGCCAGCCTGAGAGGCTGGGGAGCAGTCACACAAGGAAGAAACTTCCAGGGAGTATGGACGAGCCTGGAAACGTCTCTTCACATAAACATTCTGGAACTAAGAGCAATATACAATGCTCTAAACCAGGCAGAACCTCTGCTTCAGGGAAAACCGGTATTGATCCAGTCGGACAACATCACGGCAGTCGCCCATGTGAACAGACAGGGCGGCACAAGAAGCAGGAGGGCAATGGCAGAAGCTGCAAGGATTCTTCGCTGGGCAGAGAATCATGTGATAGCACTGTCAGCAGTGTTCATCCCGGGAGTGGACAACTGGGAAGCAGACTTCCTCAGCAGACACGATCTTCACCCGGGAGAGTGGGGACTTCATCCAGAAGTCTTCCACATGCTGGTAACCCGTTGGGAAAGACCAATGGTGGACATGATGGCGTCTCGCCTCAACAAAAAACTGGACAGGTATTGCGCCAGGTCAAGAGATCCGCAGGCAATAGCTGTGGACGCGCTGGTAACGCCTTGGGTGTACCAGTCGGTGTATGTGTTTCCTCCTCTGCCTCTCATACCAAAAGTATTGAGAATTATACGGCAAAGAGGCGTAAGAACGATACTAGTGGTTCCGGATTGGCCAAGGAGGACTTGGTACCCGGAACTTCAAGAGATGATCACGGAAGATCCGTGGCCTCTACCTCTAAGGAGGGACTTGCTTCAGCAGGGTCCCTGTCTGTTTCAAGACTTACCGCGGCTGCGTTTGACGGCATGGCGGTTGAACGCCGGATCCTAAAGGAAAGAGGCATGCCGGAAGAAGTCATTCCTACTTTGATTAAAGCAAGGAAGGAAGTAACCGTGCAACATTATCACCGAATTTGGCGAAAATATGTTGCGTGGTGCGAAGATCGGAGTACTCCGACGGAGGAATTTCAACTGGGTCGATTCCTACATTTCCTGCAATCAGGATTGTCAATGGGTCTCAAATTGGGATCTATTAAGGTTCAAATTTCGGCCCTGTCGATTTTCTTTCAAAAAGAATTGGCTTCAGTCCCTGAAGTCCAGACCTTTGTTAAGGGAGTGCTGCATATACAGCCTCCTGTGGTGCCTCCAGTGGCACCGTGGGATCTAAATGTGGTTTTGGACTTCCTAAAATCTCATTGGTTTGAACCACTAAAAAAGGTGGATTTGAAATATCTCACATGGAAAGTGACCATGCTTCTAGCCCTGGCTTCTGCCAGGAGAGTGTCAGAATTGGCAGCTTTATCTTACAAAAGCCCATATCTGATTTTCCATTCGGACAGGGCAGAACTGCGAACTCGTCCGCATTTTCTCCCTAAGGTGGTGTCAGCATTTCATCTGAACCAGCCTATTGTAGTGCCTGCGGCTACAAGTGACTTGGAGGACTCCAAGTTACTGGACGTTGTCAGAGCATTAAAAATATATATTGCAAGGACAGCTGGAGTCAGAAAATCTGACTCGTTGTTTATATTGTATGCACCCAACAAGATGGGTGCTCCTGCGTCTAAGCAGACGATTGCTCGTTGGATCTGTAGCACAATCCAACTTGCACATTCTGTGGCAGGCTTGCCACAGCCTAAATCTGTAAAGGCCCACTCCACAAGGAAGGTGGGCTCATCTTGGGCGGCTGCCCGAGGGGTCTCGGCATTACAACTTTGCCGAGCAGCTACGTGGTCAGGGGAGAACACGTTTGTAAAATTTTACAAATTTGATACTCTGGCTAAGGAGGACCTGGAGTTCTCTCATTCGGTGCTGCAGAGTCATCCGCACTCTCCCGCCCGTTTGGGAGCTTTGGTATAATCCCCATGGTCCTTTCAGGAACCCCAGCATCCACTAGGACGATAGAGAAAATAAGATTTTACTTACCGATAAATCTATTTCTCGGAGTCCGTAGTGGATGCTGGGCGCCCATCCCAAGTGCGGATTATCTGCATAAGTTGTACATAGTTATTGTTAACTAATTCGGGTTATTGTTAAAGGAAGCCATCTTTCAGAGGCTCCGCTGTTATCATACTGTTAACTGGGTTTAGATCACAAGTTGTACGGTGTGATTGGTGTGGCTGGTATGAGTCTTACCCGGGATTCAAAATCCTCCCTTATTGTGTACGCTCGTCCGGGCACAGTACCTAACTGGAGTCTGGAGGAGGGTCATAGGGGGAGGAGCCAGTGCACACCACCTGATCGGAAAAGCTTTACTTTTTGTGCCCTGTCTCCTGCGGAGCCGCTATTCCCCATGGTCCTTTCAGGAACCCCAGCATCCACTACGGACTCCGAGAAATAGATTTATCGGTAAGTAAAATCTTATTATTTATTTATTAACAGTTTCTTATATAGCGCAGCATATTCCGTTGCGCTTTACAATTAGAACAACAGTAATAGAACAAAACTGGGTAAAAACAGACAGACATAGAGGTAGGAAGGCCCTGCTCGCAAGCTTACAATCTATAGGGAAATAGGCACAGATACACAAGGATAGATGCTACCTATTGCATAATGGTCCACCAGATTGCTAGGTTCTTAATGGGTTGTATGATGATACCCCACAAAGTTATCCAAGTGTCAGGAGGGTGTGAGACTAAAGAAAGACAAGATATGTGATGTTATGAATACTCTACAGAGGATGTAATTAGATAGGGAAGCACTGAAGGTTATGTGGGTGGGTCTGGAATTTGGTAGGCTTGTCTGAAGAGGTGAGTTTTCAGGGAACATTTAAAGGTTTGGAGACTAGAGGCGAGTCTTACTGTGCGTGGGAGGGCATTCCACAGAGTGGGTGAAGCCCGGATAAAGTCCTGTAATTTTGAGTGTGAACAAGTAATGCGTGTGGATGAGAGACGTAGATCTTGTGCAGAGCGGAGAGGTCGGGTAGGGAGATATTTTGAGATGAGTGAAGAGATGTATGTTGGTGCAGTTTGGTTAATAGCCTTGTATGTGAGTAAAAGTATTTTATATTTAATACGGTAGAATACCGGTAACCAATGGAGGGACTGACAGAGCGGATCTGCAGACGATGAACGTCTGGCAAGGAAGATTAGCCTCGCAGCTGCATTCAAAATGGATTGTAGTGGTGAGAGCCTATGTTTGGGAAGACCGGTCAGGAGACTATTACAATAATCAATGCGGGAGATAATGAGAGCATGGATTAGAGTTTTTGCTGTGTCTTGTGTAAGATAAGGGCGTATTTTGGATATGTTTCTTAGATGTATGTAACATGATCTTGAGACCGATTGAATGTGGGTAACAAAGGACAGTTCAGAGTCAAGAATGACACCTAGGCAGCGAGCTTGTGGGGTAGGGGTGATTGCAGAGTTCTCAACAGTGATAGAGATATCAGGTTGGAAACTACTATTGGCCGGTGGAAATATAATTAATTCTGTTTTGGAAATATTAAGTTTGAGGTGGCGAGATGTCATCCAAGATGAAATGGCAGAAAGGCATTCAGTGACACGGCCCAATACAGATGGTGACAAATCAGGGGAGGATAGGTAGATTTGAGTATCATCCGCATACAGATGGTACTGAAATCCGAAAGAGTTGATTAGTTTGCCAAGAGATGTGGTATAGATAGAGAAAAGCAGAGGACCTAGGACTGAGCCTTGCGGTACTCCAACTGAGAGAGGTAGCGAAGTAGAGGTGGAATCAGAGAAACGAACACTGAAGGAGCGATTAGATAGGTAGGATGAGAACCAAGAAAGGGCTGTGTCCTGAATACCTAGGGATTGTAGTGTCTGTATGAGAAGAGAGTGGTCAACAGTGTCAAAAGCAGCAGAGAGATCAAGGAGAATAAGTAGAGAGTAATGTCCTTTAGATTTAGCAGTGACCAAATCATTCACTACCTTAGTCAGTGCTGTTTCTGTGGAGTGTTGGGCACGAAATCCTGACTGAAGTGGGTCCAGTAGGCTGTGTGAGTTAAGAAAGTGTGTGAGGCGAGTGTAGGCAAGTCTCTCCAGTAGCTTGGAGGGGCATGGGAGCTGAGAGATGGGACGGTAGTTAGAGAGAGAGTTCGGGTCAGAGTTTTGTTTTTTTCAGAATGGGAGTAATCACTGCATGCTTGTATAGAGAAGGAAAGACACCAGTAGACAGGGAGAGATTACAGATTTTCGTTAAGGTTGGGATGAGCACAGGAGACAGAGCTTTACTAATTTGTGAGGGTATAGAGTCAAGGGGAGAGGTATTAGAGTAGGCAGATGAAAAGAGTGCAGATACTTCATCTTCATTTGTAGGATCAAAGGAAGAGAAGGTGTTAGAGGGTTCAGGCAGGGAATTGAGCAGGTCACTTGCTGTGGAAGAGCATACCATTTCATTTCGGATCTTGTCAATCTTGTCCTTGAAATAGGAAGCAAGATCTTGCGCACTGACAGTGGCTGGTGGGTTAGGTGAGGGAGGGACAAGAAGTGATTTAAATGTATTAAAAAGTCGCTTGGGGTTAGAGGCTTGAGCAGAGATGAGAGATTGAAAATATGTTTGTTTGGCAGTGTCCAGAGCAGTACGATAAGAGTGGTAGGTGGTCTTATATGTGAGAAAGTCACTTGAACTACGAGATTTACGCCACTGGCGTTCAACTTTTCTTGAGAGTTTTTGTAAGTGTCTAGTGTATTTAGAGTGCCACGGTTGACATCTAAGTCTACGTGGAGTGTGATGGGTAGCTGGAGCCACTTCATCAAGTGCTGTTACTAGAGTTTGGTTAAGGTGTGACACAGCAGTCTCTAGAGAGGTGAATGTAGAAATTGGTGAAAGCAGTGGTTGCAGAGAGGTAGATAGTTGTTGAAAATTAATAGCGTTAATCTTTCTGCGGGTAAGAGGTGTCCTTGTAGACTTTAGGGACATGGTGTTTGAAGTAATGGAGGAGAGCATGCATGTGATAAGGTTGTGATCTGAGAGAGGGAAAGGAGTGTTAGTGAGTTCAGAAACAGAGCATAGTCTGGTGAATACAAGATCAAGGCAGTGGCCCTCCTGATGAGTAGGGGAGTCAGTCCATTGGGAGAGGCCAAGAGAGGAGGTTAGAGAGAGTAGTTTAGAGGCATGGGGAGATTGTGGACTGTTAATAGAGAGATTGAAATCACCCATAATGATGGTGGAGATGTCAGAGGATAGAAAGTGAGGGAGCCATGCAGAAAAATCTTCCAGAAACTTTTTGGGTTGCCCAGGTGGGCGATAGATAGCTGCAACAGGCAGAGAGAAAGGGGTGAAAATCCTAATAGAGTGTACTTCAAAGGATGTAAATGTGAGTGAGGGAACAGGTGGTAAAACAATGTGCGTGTAACATTTGGATAGTAATATTCCAACACCCCCTCCTTTGATGTTACCAGGCCTGGGGGTGTGTGTGAAGTGGAGGCCACCATGTGACAGTGCTGCAGGGGAGGCAGTGTCTGATTGTGTGAGCCAGGTTTCTGTTATAGCCAGCATATTGAATTTGTTTGCTATGAAAAGGTCATGAATAGCTGTTAATTTGTTGCAAACAGAGCGTGCATTCCATAAAGCACATTTTAGTGACTTGGAGGTAGATGGGAGACGAGTGATGTTGATAAGGTTTGTTGATTTTATATTCTGTTGTGAATCAGCTGAATGTGAGCGTGGTATGTGGATGGGACCTGGATTTGGGGATATGTCACCAGCTAGTAGAAGCAGAAGAAGAGAGAGATAGGTATAGTTAGGGGAGGTGTGTGATAGTTTCTTATGGTGACAGGTAGAGGATGTGACAGTTAGTGTACATAGATAGGTTAAAAGCTCATGAGTGTTAATAAGAGGGGAGTGGATTAATGAGGCTGCAATGTGTACAGAGCGATAAATAACAGGAATAGTGAAGGACGATGTCATTTTATAGAGGATACCATGAAGTGCTATGAGGAAAAAAAGTCTGTGGAGCATGGTGTTTATAAAGAGAAAAGTATAGATAGGAAAATGCTTATGGAAATTGTTAATCAAATGGTAAATTTACCTGCTTTCCAATGTTTTTCAATGTTTGTTCAACTGTTGGTTTAACTGTTCTTTTTAAAATTTCCTAACTTTGTAATTTCCAAACTTCGTATATTTCTAAACTCTGACAACTGCCCCCGCAGACAACTGCCCCATAACTGAATGCTAACATATACTAGTTCTAATTTACAAAGGCTTCAGCTGAAGCTAATTGGACATCTAATCAAAGGAATTATATTACCCTGTGTTAAGTAAACACCAGGCCATGTATGCTAATAAACTCCACTCCACTGACCCACATCTATACAAGAGATAATATCAGCTACAGTGTTGTTGTGTTGTGCTGCATCAGACCAGTGGTAGTTTCCTGTCCATCAGTCATTCCAGTGACGATATACGCTGCTGCTATATGTCCACTGCTGCCGTATAATAATAATAACCACAAGTCCCTTACAGTGGTGCTGTGTTGTGCTGCATTAGACCAGTGGTAGTGTCCTGTCCATCAGTCATTCCAGTGACGATATGGGCCAGGTGTTTGTGCCGCACACTTGTGTCGCTTAGCTTAATCATACAGCCACCTCGGTGCAACTTTTAGGCCTAAAAACAATATTGTGAGGTGTTCAGAATAGACTGGAAATGAGTGGAAATTAATGTTATTGAGGTTAGTAATACCGTATGATCAAAATTCCCTCCAAATTCTGTGATTTTATGTGTTTTTTTATGTTTTTTTCAAAAATCATCCAGATCCAAAATCAAAACACGAAAGTGGAATTAGAACCAAAACACAAAACCCGAGAAAGTGCCAGACGCACATCTCTAGTAATAACGGCCTGGAATTTCCTCCATCGGTATACAATCTGACTGACTGTTGATTGGTGGAGTCCAAACTCTTTAGAGATGGTTTTGAAATGTTTTCCAGTCTGAAGAGCATCAACAACTCTTCTTCTGAGGTCCTCAGTAATCTTCTCTGTCCGTGGCATGATACACTTCAACAAACATTGTGAACATCAAACTTTGATAGATCCCTGTGCTTTTAATAAGACAGATTGTCCACTCACACCTGATTGTCATCCTATAGAGAGATAATACCTGACTCTAATTACACCTTCAGATTATCTGCTCAGCCTAAAGGGTCACATACTTCTGCCCCTTATCAATATGTCATATTGGATCATTTTCCTCAATAGAAAGATGAGCACGTCTAATGTTTTTGTCTCATGTGTTTGATTTGGTTTCTTTCTCTGGCTGGGTCCACAGGATAACATTGGGATATGCCGGAGCGACAGCGGAAATGGCACCAAACGGTCACGAGCTTTCTGGCCTCCCAGGATGCATCGGGGCTTCACCATATAATCCCGCCCACTGACTCAGTCAAATCAGTTTTTTGCTTGGTGCGGCAGGAGCCGCATGGTCACAGGGCTGCTGTATATAAAGCAGCCTGAAGCTTTTATTATTTTATTTTTATAGTCTTACTATGTTTTTTTGAGTGACTTTTCTTAACAGCGTCTTAAACGCATATTAGAAAGAGTCGCTCCAACAACTCCCCACCGGGTCGCAACAACGCTTACCTTCGGGTATCAGTGCTGTCTCGACGGGCGTCTGTGTCGGATGTTCTAGCAGGTCCAGCAGACGTAACCAGGCTGTGGCCGGAGCATGGGGAGACGGTGAGTCTATGGATTTTCTCTTACTAGGGGTTCTGGACACAGCTACACTGATTTTGTGGAGACTACAAACAGTGTGTTGATGTGCCGAACACTCTTAGGTGCGACAGCGCTACGCTCCAGGTATCATAGGTGCCAGGACTAGGTAGAGGCCGCGATCCTTAGAGTTTAAGTCAACAGGGGAATTAGACGCTCTCCTGGCCGCCCCTCCCCCAAGTTCATGACAAGTTTCCGTGCGTCTCCCGCCCATGACCTGAATGACCTCACTTCCGTCTCAGACGCTACCACGAGGGTACTCGGTCGCAGCTTAGACGCTGCAGGTTGTGTACACTAGAGATCCCGCCTAGACCGAGTCGCAGGCCTAAGCATCTTCATACGTGGCATTCACTGAGCGTCCGTGTCCGTTAGTGAGCGTCCGTGTCTTTCATCAGTTATCAGAACGGCAGTGTACACCAGTAGCGTCTGAATCCACTCAGCGTCTTGCGAGCGTCTTTGTTTGCATATGGAAGTGTGGTGAGTCTCCCTGTATCCCGCTCTACGGAGGCAGGGTATACAGTACTAAAAATTATCTCTACTTGTTAGTATGACTTGTTAATTTTGGTACATATTGCATATGAGACCTGTATATTACTGTTGTTTCTGCATGTTATGTTTTAAAAAAAACAGTTAAAAACAGAAATACAATTTTCCTACTTGCTTGTAAGTTATTATGTTTATGTTATGATTGTATTCTCATATGACAATGTCTAATGTTCTCACATGTGACTGACTGCTAGTATGTGTGCTGACTTTTATATGTTGTCAGTCCGGTTCTGAACCTCAATTCAGGTGCACTGTGGTCAGATTGATCTCACTTCTATATATCTATATATAGGTGATTTTCAGTCACAAATTGTGTAGTCATAAACAGAATATTACCATGTCTGTGTGCGGCAAAAGTGACGAGGAGAATTTATCAGGCACTCCTACATCCCTAACATGCTTATCTTGTAAGACAGTGTTAATTGGTATAGGCCAGTTGGTCACTTATGAGGGGTTATGTGCGAACTGTTTTGCTTTTCAGCAAAGTAAAAAACAGGAATTGGTTCAACAACCAGCAGAGCCACCATGGAATATGTTCGCACAGACTTTGTCTTCAATAGCGGACAGGTTAACTCCGGCAGCACCACCCCAGGGGATAGGTTACACTATTAACCCATACATGCAGCTCCCTTCCTATGGTTTGGTTACAGTAGCCTCTACAAGTGACCAAGGGACAGGCAAGACTAAGACAGATGCGTCTATGTGGCAGACTACACAAGATGATACAACAGATGATGATACAGTATATTCAAATACTCCGTATGATGATCAGTCGCAAAGTTTTAGTTCAGAGGATGTAGCTGAACTTATTAATGCTGTGAAGGCTGTTCTCTCTTTGGAAGAGCCAGCCAAAACAGTGTCAAAGTCTAAAGCACCTGTGTTTAAACGAACAAAGACAGTTAAAACTGAATTCCCAGCGTCAGATGATCTGATGGAAATGATGGAAGAATCTTGGGCGATGCCCAGTAAAAAGTATAAATTCAGAAAAAATGGGATTCTTATTATCCATTTCCAGCTGCGGATTGTTCGAAAAGAGAAGTTCCTCCAAAAGTAGATGCACATGTTCTGCGACATGTGCATAAATCGGCTTTACCACTGTTATCTACCTCATTAAATGATGTCACAGACAGAAGGGTAGATAGCTTCTTGAAAAATATATTTTCTCTCTCGGGAGCAGTGGTAAGACCTGCTATGGCTTCGGCCTGGCTAGCAAAGGCAATGGGCGAATGGATAGAGGAACTAGAAAATGATCTCTCTCCTCCTAATAGGGAGCAAGAGTATCATTTAGGCCGTTTAAGACAATCTGCCCAATACTTGGAAGAAGCAGCAATTGCTATGGGTACGATTGCTTCTAAAGCATCAGCCTTGACAGTGGCCGCTCGTAGAGCAGTTTGCCTATGCACTTGGAAAGCAGATGCTGAATCCAAGAAAGAATTGGAAGCATTGCCTTTCATGGGTAATATATTGTTTGGAAAACAATTGTCTGATATTCTAGAATCGGAAGCTGAATCCAAAAAGGTAATATTTCCGGCTAGTTATAACCCTAAGACTAGAGGTTCAAAGTTTCGGCCATTTCGATGGCAAGGCAAAGCGAAAGCTAAAGAGGAGTCTAAGCAACCCCAGTTCAATAGATCGGCCAGGGGTAGGAAGCAATTGGCTAATAGAAAGCCAGCTTCCAAGCCTGAACAGAAACCCTCAGCCTGAAGAGTCGGACCTCCGCCTGTAGGACTCCAGGGTTGGGAGCCGACTCCTTCATTTTGCACACATATGGCAACAGTCGACAACAGATGCTTGGGTGCAGAAGGTGGTATCTCACGGGTATGGGTTCACATTCAGGAGGCAGCCTCCTCAAAGATTTTTTTGCACCATCCCGTCTCGTATAGAGTCGAAGGTCAATGCCCTGCAAGAAGCAGTCCAAAAATTACTGCCGTCAGGTGTGATTGTCCCAGTACCTCCATCACAAATGGGACAGGGGTTTTTACTCCAATCTATTTCTGATCCAGAAGTCAAATGGGTCATTTCGACCAATTCTCAATCTGAAAATGTTAAACAAATACACTTGGATCCCAAGGTTCCACATGGAGACGTTACGCTCCATAATGTTGGCTATGGAACCGGGAGATTACATGGTATCTCTGGATGTACGGGATGCTTACCTACATGTGCCTATAGCACGGTCGCATCAATGTTACCTCAGGTTTGCCATCCTCCAGGAACATTTTCAGTTCCAAGCCTTGCCCTTCGGGCTAGCAACAGCACCCAGGGTGTTTACCAAAATGATGGTGGTGATGGCAGCTTATCTCCGCAAGCAGGGGATAAGAATATTTCCATACCTCGACGACCTGTTAATCCTAGCACATTCGCAGGAGTTACTTTTGAGCCATCTCCAACAGACAGTAGTTTGTCTACAAAGACACGGGTGGCTCATAAACTGGGAAAAGTCGTCTCTGAATCCGTCACAGCGGATGATTCATTTGGGGGCCATATTGGATTCAGGTCTACAGAGAGTTTTCTTACCAGAGAAAAAGATAGTCAAGGTGCAGGTCATGACTCAGGAAGCGTTGCACACTCAGACAATGTCAGTCGATGCAGCAATGCGACTGTTGGGTCCGATGGTATCAACCTTCGACATGGTGGAATATGCGCAATTCTCTCCAGACCACTACAGCACCTTATTCTGATCAAATGGAACGGAAATCATCAGACAATAAAAAAGCAGATGATAAAGTTTCCAGTAAACGTAAAAAGGTCTCTAGCGTGGTGGCTACAGACAGACCATTTAAACAAGGGGAGACCCTTTTGGATAAAAGAATGGCAAGTCCTGACAACAGATGCCAGTCTTCAAGGCTGGGGAGTGGTACTTGAAAGCCTGTGGTTCCAGGGAAAATGGACCGCAAGGGAAAGTCGCCTGCCAATAAATCTGTTGGAAATAAGGGCCATATATATGGCTCTAGTTCAGGCAAAGGACAGTCTGCAAGGAAGACCAGTCCAGATTCGCTGAGACAATGCGACAGCAGTAGCGTACCTCAATCATCAAGGAGGAACTCACAGCAAAAGATTCATGGAGGAAGTAACTCCCATACTAAGGTGGGCAGAACTCAGCAGTGTTTGTTCCAGGTGTACTGAACTGGGAAGCAGATTTTCTCAGTCGACACAGAATGGGCATTACACCCAGAAGTGTTTCAGACACTAGTGAACAGATGGGGTCTACCAGAGATAGACCTTATGGCGTCTCGTCTAAACAACAAAGTTCCGAGGTACGTATCAAGAACAAAGGATCCCGGAGCTGTCCTTGTAGATGCACTGTCAGTGAATTGGAAATTTCATCTGGCGTATCTGTTCCCCCCAATATCTCTGTTACCCAGAGTAGTGAGAAAAATAAAGCAAGCAAAGGGGGAGCCATAATTCTAATAGCTCCAGCTTGGCCAAGAAGGCATTGGTACACAGATCTACTGAAAATGTCTGTGGAAGCACCGATACTGCTCCCTCAGCGTCCAGATCTGCTAATGCAGGGTCCTTGTTGTCACAGCCATCTGGATCGTCTGTCTTTGACGGCGTGTCTGTTGAAACCTCTATCTTAGAAGCTAGAGGATTTTCAAAACAAGTAATTCAAACTATGCTTAGAGCAAGAAAGCCTTCTTCAGCTCGTATTTATCATCGAATATGGCAAGCCTATACTCATTGGTGTAGTGAAAAAAGTTTGAATCCAAGATCTTTTAAAGTATCAAGGATTTTGGATTTCCTTCAAGCAGGATTGGATAAGGGTTTGAAAGTAGCTTCCTTGAGAGTTCAAGTATCAGCGTTAACTGTATGGTTTCAGCGAAAGATTGCTGATTTACAGGATGTGCGTACTTTCTTTCAGGGAGTTGTACATATTCAACCTCCATTTGTTCCTCCTGCAGCTTCCTGGGATTTGAATCTAGTTCTTAAATTCCTTCAGGGACCTCCGTTTGAACCACTTAAGAGAGCAGATCTTAAATGGTTAATGGCTAAAGTACTCTTTCTACTGGCAATGGCGTCAGCTAGAAGAGCATCAGATTTAGGAGCGCTGTCGTGTAAGTCTCCTTTCCTAAGTTTTTTTCCAGATAAAGCAGTTCTCAGAACTAGATCTGGTTATCTTCCAAAGGTGGTTTCAGAGTTTCACCTTAATGAAGAGATTGTAGTCCCAGCTTTTCAGGTATCGGGACTTTCTGTGGGAGAAGCGTTGCTGGACGTAGTCCGAGCATTAAGACTCTACATAGATCGTACTAGTGCCATCAGGAAAACAGATTCTCTCTTCATCCTCTACGGATTCCATAGAAGAGGATGGCCTGCTAGTAAACAGACGCTGGCGAGATGGCTCCGAATGGTAATATCAGAAGCTTATTCTCATGCAGATCTCCCTATTCCGGCTAATGTCTCTGCTCACTCTACACGTAAGGTAGGTCCTTCATGGGCAGCACAACATGGTGCTTCAACAGAACAGATTTGTAAGGCAGCCACATGGTCTTCCATAAACACATTCATCAGACATTATGCCTTGGATACTTTTGCCTCTCATAACGCAGAATTCGGGCAAAAGGTTCTCCTGACTAATCAGGAGCGTACCCACCACTAAAAATGGCTTTGGGAATCCCAATGTTATCCCGTGGATAACCTGTGGACCCAGCCAGAGAAATAGACGTTATGGTAAGAACTTACCGTTGATAACGTAATTTCTCTTATGTCCACAGGTATCCACCCTGACGCACCTGATATGAGGATCTTGACAATCACTAACATCTTCCCTCTTGTATGGAAGGGTGTGCATGTGTGTTCTTATCACCTAAATAGGTTTCTACCTGATGCTCCTGCCTAATCGCTGTGGAAAGAACTGATTTGACTGAGTCAGTGGGCGGGATTATATGGTGAAGCCCCAATGCATCCTGGGAGACCAGAAAGCTTGTGACCGTTTGGTGCCATTTCCGCTGTCGCTCCGGCATATCCCAATGTTATCCTGTGGATACCTGTGGACATAAGAGAAATTACGTTATCAACGGTAAGTTCTTACCATAACGTCTATTTATCTACTTTAAGGACTTGTGTGAAAATCTGAGGTAGTTTTAGGTCAAATTTCAGCAGAAGTATAGAAAATTCTGAGGGTTCACAAACTTTCAAGCACCACCGTATGTCAGCGGAGTAAAAGACCTCAAACTAACAGAATACAGGGTTGGGCAATAATGTTGATTGACCGCTGTAACAGGGCCCCGTAGTATAAATGCCTGGATGTATCCAATCTGGCTGCTCATGTGTAACGGAAAATTGGATGGGCCTAGTAGCCAGATCGGGATGTAGTTATCCGCCCATCACAGTATCGGCCCATATATCCCGAACCCTCACTATCCTGAGTGGGATTAGTACCTGTGGCAAGCACAGTGAGCCCGCAGGTGGCTTTGTTGCGTTCACCCCCCACTGGCAATCTAAATGGCGGGATCCCGCCGCCAGTCACACGTACCCATCCCGCCAGATCTGTATACGCATGGGCAGCTAAGTCTCAGCTTTCGGACAAAACCGGTCAGGACTGTCCTTTTACACCTTTATTGCTCAACCTCGCAGTGACAGGGCTGATATACGCTGCGTCCCAGATAATGCGCAGAAGATGCAAATGGAATACCAAGTACAAATATTCTGTTGTAACATCTGCCATATGCAGATACCATTAATCATTGGTAAATACTATAAATAAAAGAAAAGCATTTATTAATTCAATATTTAACCTCTGTTTTTTTTTTTTTTTGTATATATTAAAGAGCCTGTAGAGCACAACCAGCCCAGCGACAACCGAGAGACCGGAACAGATAGTGCTGCGCCAGAAAACACAAGCAGCGTAATCATTCACTCCAACACCTCACTCGCCGTGTCAAAGAAGTCACCTACCAGGTAGTGTACAGTGATCCCGCGTTCAGTATTGTGTAATAGTGCTGTCAGTATAATCTCATCCTGATTTCTATCCCAAAGTGTCAGCTGGACTAATGATATGGTGAGAATCTAATCTGCACACTGCAAAGACGTGTTCTCTGTCATCCAGTCTGGGGGACACTGGAATAGATTGGGGTGCAGAGTTTCCTTTTCTAGGAGCAGGCACAATATGCACACTGCAAAGACGTGTTCTCTGTCATCCAGTCTGGGGGACACTGGAATAGATTGGGGTGCAGAGTTTCCTTTTCTAGGAGCAGGCACAATATGCACACTGCAAAGACGTGTTCTCTGTCATCTAGTCTGGGGGGCACTGGAATAGATTGGGGTGCAGAGTTTCCTTTTCTAGGAGCAGGCACAATATGCACACTACAAAGACGTGTTCTCTGTCATCCAGTCTGGGGGACACTGGAATAGATTGGGGTGCAGAGTTTCCTTTTCTAGGGGCAGGCACAATCTGCACACTGCAAAGACGTGTTCTCTGTCATCCAGTCTGGGGGACACTGGAATAGATTGGGGTGCAGAGTTTCCTTTTCTAGGAGCAGGCACAATCTGCACACTGCAAAGACGTGTTCTCTGTCATCCAGTCTGGGGGGCACTGGGATAGATTGGGGTGCAGAGTTTCCTTTTCTAGGAGCAGGCACAATCTGCACACTGCAAAGACGTGTTCTCTGTAATCTAGTCTGGGGGGCACTGGGATAGATTGGGGTGCAGAGTTTCCTTTTCTTGGAGCAGGCACAATCTGCACACTGCAAAGACGTGTTCTCTGTCATCCAGTCTGGGGGACACTGGAATAGATTGGGGTGCAGAGTTTCCTTTTCTAGGAGCAGGCACAATATGCACACTGCAAAGACGTGTTCTCCGTCATCCAGTCTGGGGGACACTGGAATAGATTGGGGTTCAGAGTTTCCTTTTCTTGGAGCAGGCACAATCTGCACACTGCAAAGACGTGTTCTCTGTCATCCAGTCTGGGGGGCACTGGAATAGATTGGGGTGCAGAGTTTCCTTTTTTTGGAGCAGGCACAATCTGCACACTGCAAAGACGTGTTCTCCGTCATCCAGTCTGGGGGACACTGGAATAGATTGGGGTTCAGAGTTTCCTTTTCTAGGAGCAGGCACAATCTGCACACTGCAAAGACGTGTTCTCTGTCATCCAGTCTGGGGGACACTGGAATAGATTGGGGTGCAGAGTTTCCTTTTCTTGGAGCAGGCACAATCTGCACACTGCAAAGACGTGTTCTCTGTCATCCAGTCTGGGGGACACTGGAATAGATTGGGGTTCAGAGTTTCCTTTTCTAGGGGCAGGCACAATATGCACACTGCAAAGACGTGTTCTCCGTCATCCAGTCTGGGGGACACTGGAATAGATTGGGGTTCAGAGTTTCCTTTTCTAGGGGCAGGCACAATCTGCACACTGCAAAGACGTGTTCTCCGTCATCCAGTCTGGGGGACACTGGAATAGATTGGGGTGCAGAGGGTCCTTTTCTAGGAGCAGGCACAATCTGCACACTGCAAAGACGTGTTCTCTGTCATCCAGTCTGGGGGACACTGGAATAGATTGGGGTTCAGAGTTTCCTTTTCGAGGGGCAGGCACAATATGCACACTGCAAAGACGTGTTCTCCGTCATCCAGTCTGGGGGACACTGGGATAGATTGGGGTGCAGAGTTTACTTTTCTTGGAGCAGGCACAATCTGCACACTGCAAAGACGTGTTCTCTGTCATCCAGTCTGGGGGGCACTGGAATAGATTGGGGTTCAGAGTTTCCTTTTCTAGGAGCAGGCACAATCTGCACACTGCAAAGACGTGTTCTCTGTAATCTAGTCTGGGGGACACTGGAATAGATTGGGGTGCAGAGTTTCCTTTTCTTGGAGCAGGCACAATCTGCACACTGCAAAGACGTGTTCTCTGTCATCCAGTCTGGGGGACACTGGAATAGATTGGGGTGCAGAGTTTCCTTTTCTTGGAGCAGGCACAATATGCACACTGCAAAGACGTGTTCTCTGTCATCCAGTCTGGGGGACACTGGAATAGATTGGGGTGCAGAGTTTCCTTTTCTAGGAGCAGGCACAATATGCACACTGCAAAGACGTGTTCTCTGTCATCCAGTCTGGGGGACACTGGAATAGATTGGGGTTCAGAGTTTCCTTTTCTTGGAGCAGGCACAATATGCACACTGCAAAGACGTGTTCTCCGTCATCTAGTCTGGGGGACACTGGAATAGATTGGGGTTCAGAGTTTCCTTTTTCTTGGAGCAGGCACAATATGCACACTGCAAAGACGTGTTCTCTGTCATCTAGTCTGGGGGACACTGGAATAGATTGGGGTTCAGAGTTTCCTTTTCTAGGAGCAGGCACAATATGCACACTGCAAAGACGTGTTCTCTGTCATCCAGTCTGGGGGACACTTGAATAGATTGGGGTTTAGAGTTTACTTTTCTTGGAGCAGGCACAATCTGCACACTGCAAAGACGTGTTCTCTGTCATCCAGTCTGGGGGACACTGGAATAGATTGGGGTGCAGAGTTTCCTTTTCTAGGAGCAGGCACAATCTGCACACTGCAAAGACGTGTTCTCTGTCATCCAGTCTGGGGGACACTGGAATAGATTGGGGTGCAGAGTTTCCTTTTCTAGGAGCAGGCACAATCTGCACACTGCAAAGACGTGTTCTCTGTCATCCAGTCTGGGGGACACTGGGATAGATTGGGGTTCAGAGTTTCCTTTTCGAGGGGCAGGCACAATATGCACACTGCAAAGACGTGTTCTCTGTCATCTAGTCTGGGGGACACTGGGATAGATTGGGGTTCAGAGTTTCCTTTTCGAGGGGCAGACACAATATGCACACTGCAAAGACGTGTTCTCTGTCATCCAGTCTGGGGGACACTGGGATAGATTGGGGTTCAGAGTTTCCTTTTCGAGGGGCAGGCACAATATGCACACTGCAAAGACGTGTTCTCTGTCATCCAGTCTGGGGGACACTGGGATAGATTGGGGTTCAGAGTTTCCTTTTCGAGGGGCAGGCACAATATGCACACTGCAAAGACGTGTTCTCTGTCATCTAGTCTGGGGGACACTGGAATAGATTGGGGTTCAGAGTTTCCTTTTCTAGGAGCAGGCACAATATGCACACTACAAAGACGTGTTATCTGTCATCTAATCTGGGGGACACTGGGATAGATTGGGGTGCAGAGTTTCCTTTTCTAGGAGCAGGCACAATATGCACACTGCAAAGACGTGTTCTCTGTCATCCAGTCTGGGGGACACTGGAGCTAAATAAAAATTGAGAGACACCCCCGCCAGTGGATTCGCAAGTGGCGCGGCTGGTGGTATCCTCAGCTCTGCTTGTTACTACCGTCACGTCTCTGAAAGAACCAACGGATAAGCGTGTGGAGGGTTGCTTAAAAGCTATTTACACCCTCGCAGGAGCTGTGCATCGACCCACTATTGCAGCTGCTTGGGCTGCAGAAGCTATTGAAGCGTGGGTTTAGGAGGTGGACGCAGAGCGGCCGTCCAATTTTTCTGATAATGCTAGACAATGTCTCTTGTATATTGTCACAGCCTCTCCTTACATTAAGGAGGCGGCTTCTGATGCCACTATTCTGGCGGCCAAGGCTTCTACTATGTCCATTTTGGCTCATCGGATTCTCTGGTTATGGTCCTGGTCTGTGGATCTGAACTCTAAGAATACCCTGGAGGTGCTCCCTTTTAAGGGAGACATTCTTTTTGGTGAGGATCTCAACAAGATTGTGGCTTACTTAGCTTCTGCTAAGGCGGTGTGTCTTCCTAGTACTGCTCCTTCGGTCCTGAAGGTTAAGAGTACTTACTTTGGTTCCTCCTGGCCCATTCTCAACCTCAAGTCCCTGAACAAATTTGTGAGAGTCTCCAAGTTTTGTATTGAAACTCTTCGCTCTATTGTTCTGGCTTTGGAACCTGAGGACTATATGGTCTCCCTGGACATACAGGATGCTTACCTCCATATTCCAATTGCCATGTCGCATCAGCAGTACCTGCGGTTTGTTATTGGCAACCTCCATTATCAATTTCGGGCTTTACCTTTTGGTTTGACCACGGCTCCGCGAGTCTTCACGAAGGTTATGTCGGTAATGACGGCTATACTCCGCCGTCAGGGTATCAGGATCCTACCGTATCTGGACGACCTGGTGATACTGGCAAATTCTCCATAAATTCTCCTCCTTTCATCTGGATCTGACGGTCCAGTTTCTGAAAGCCCACGGGTGGCTCATCAACTGGAAGAAATCTTCCCTGGTCATGGTGCACCTGGGGGCATTGTTGGACACTCACAACCAGCGGGTGCTCTTGTCTCAGGAGAAGGTCCTGAACCTTCAGGACAGATTTCAATGCTTCCTCTCTCTCTCGCACACGAGTGTCGATTCACTCGGCAATGCAAGTACTAGGCTTCATGGTGTTGGCTTACGACATGGTGGAGTACGCTCAATTTCATTCCCGCCCTCTGCAGAGATTAATTCTTGCTAAGTGGGACGGCCTGCCTCACCGGATCAGGTCTCACATGATCTCATTGTCTCCGGAGGTTCGTCGGTCACTGAACTGGTGGCTCCAGGACCAACGATTGAGCAGGGGTTGTCCCTTCTGGATCTCCAACTGGGTCCTTCTGACGACGGATGCCAGTCTGAGGGGTTGGGGCGCGGTGTTGGAGCAACACTCCCTTCAGAGTCGGTGGACCAAGGATGAGTCTCTCCTCCTGATAAACATTCTGGAGTTGCGGGCGGTGTTCAGTGCTCTGACCCTAGCCCAGCATCTGATACAGAACATGCCTGTTCAAGTACAGTCGGACAACGCCACCATGGTGGTGTACATAAATCATCAAGGCGGCACTCGAAGCCGCATGTCAATTATGGAAGTGTCAAAGATTCTTCAGTGGGCGGAACGCCATCTGCCAGCCATATCGGCAGTGTTCATTCCGGGGGTCCTATATTGGGAAGCGGACTTCCTCAGTCATCAGGACATACACGCTGGAGAGTGGAGCCTCCATCCAGAAGTATTTCAACTCCTAGTGGACAAGTGGGGCCTTCCAGACGTAGACCTGATGGCGTCTCGACACAATCACAAGGATCCGGTCTTCGGTGCAAGGACAAGGGATCCTCAAGCAGAGTTCGTGGACGCACTGGAGATTCCATGGAACTTTCGGCTGCCGTATGTGTTCCCTCCGGTGTCACTTCTGCCCAGTGTGATACGGAAATTCAAACAAGAAGGAGGAATCCTGCTTCTGATTGCCCCAGCATGGCCCAGACGGCATTGGTTCTCAGACCTTCAGGGTCTCTCGATAGAGCATACCCTTCTACTTCCACAACGACCAGACCTCCTCGTTCAGGGCCCATGTGTATACCAGGATTTGGCCCTGCTGGCTTTGACGGCGTGACTCTTGAAGCTTTAGTTCTGAGGGCCAAAGGGTTTTCTGAGGCGGTCATTCAAACCATGTTAAAGGCCTGGAATCCGACTTGTGCTCGGATTTATCGTAGGGTCTGGAATTCTTACTTTGCTTGGTGCGCAGGTAACAATCATGACGCTTACAGGTTTAGTACGGCCAAACTTTTGGCCTTCCTGCAACAGGGCCTGGACCTCAAGGTTCATATTTCTGCCTTGTCGGTTTGGTTTCAGAGAAAAATTGTGACTCTGCCTGATTATCATACATTCACTCAGGGATTTGTCGGTGGTTCTGGAGGCCTTGCAAAAGTCTCAGTTTGAACCTCTTGAGTCTGCGGACCTTAAGTGGCTTACTCTTAAGGTTTTTCTGCTGGCCATGGCCTCTGCTAGACGGATTTCAGATTTGGGTGCCTTATCCTGTCGGTCTCCCTTTCTGATTTTTCACCGTGACCGGGCGGTTCTTAGGACACGCCCTGGTTATCTACCTAAGGTGGTGTCTTCTTTCCACCTTAACCAAGAGATTGTGGTTTCGGCCTTTATCTCTCCTGAATTGTCATCCAAAGTGCAGTCTTTGGACGTGGTACGGGCTCTCCGTATCTATGTGAAGAGAACTGCTTCCATTCGGAAGTCTGATTCTCTCTTTGTCCTTTTTTGGTTTTCACAAACGTGGCTGGCCTGCGAATAAGCAGACCCTGGCCAGATGGATTAGAATGGTGATTGCACATGCTTATCTACAGGCTGGTCTTCCAGCTCCTGCTACCATCAAAGCCCATTCTACTCGGTCTGTTGAACCTTCTTGGGCGGCCCTTCGTGGTGCGACCCTTAAACAATTGTGCAAGGCGGCTACGTGGTGCTCTGTGAATACGTTCATAAGGTTCTATGCCTTCGATACTTCTGCCTCCCAGAATGCTTCCTTTGGACGCCGGGTTCTTATGCCTGCTACGGTGCGTCCCCTCCCTTGAGGAACTGCTTTAGGACATCCCCGATGTTATCCCTGTGGAGCCCAGTGTACCCTGCAGCAGAAAACAAGATTTATGGTAAGAACTTACCGTTGTTAAATCTCTTTCTGTGAGTTACACTGGTCTCCACAGGGCGCCCACCATGACGCACTTAGCTTCTTTGGGTTTGTATGGCATTAGTCGCTGGTACCTTTTCCTGTCGTGAGAACGTGGTTCTGTGTGACTAACATCTACCTTCTCTTTACCTGCTACTGCATTGGACTGGTTAACAAAAACTGAGCTCCTGTGCCTGGAGGCGGGGCTATAGAGGAGGCGGTGCAGTGCATCCTGAGAACAGTCAAAGCTTTAGCCTGTTGGTGCCTCAGATCAAGATCCAACTCTACACCCCAATGTTATTCCCTGTGGAATACAGTGTACCTCACAGAAAGAGATTTAACAACGGTAAGTTCTTACCATAAATCTCTTTTACAGCCCATGTAGCTGCTGTTCGTGCTGCACACGGCGGTTACTCTGGCTATTAGCGAGTGGAGAAGATGTGAAGTGTTAACTAAAAGCTCATTGGTTACTATGGGCAACTTCTCCGTTCCTTTAAAGGCTTTGTTTCTCCCCTTTCTGTGTTACACTATGTTTTGTGTTTTTGTTGTTACTGGGCCTTAATCGGTTTTGTAAGCACACCCAATGGCTTGCGCACACACCCGATGGCTTGAGCACACACCCGATGGCTTGCGCACACACCCGATGGCTTGCGCACACACCCGATGGCTTACGCAAACACCCGATGGCTTGCGTACACACCCAATGGCTTACGCACACACCCTATGGCTTACGCACACACCCTATGGCTTACGCACACACGCCATTCTGTGCATGTACAGAACAGGTCTTGTGATATTGCTGGGAGTTGCACATTGGGGTGGGGGGTGGGGGGGGGTCATGGGTCATCCCCTTGTTGCTGGGCCCAGAGTCTGCTTCTCATCTGGACTCGGCTGACCGGATCCGATAGCCAGTAACTTCAGCTTCCGCAGCCTGACTGAGGTGATCCGATGCTGCATCCTCAGGCGTAGCGCTTGGATCTATCTCGTGCAGACGCCCCCGCGCTGCTTTCCTGCGCTGTGCAATATCTTACATATAAGAATAAGACCCATTGTTCAGTGTGTAGTGTTATTGATGAACGTGTGGTGCTTTGTGACATGGGATGTAGAGGAAAAAGGTAGACGGCGAATGTTTAGTTTGCTCATGGGACAGCGCCCTCCACACCGCACGGTTATCCAGTGCAGATTCCAGCCCTTTGCTTTCTGTGTCTGTATGAAAGACATCTGTAAATTGCATTACTGACACATGTATTCAGAGGGGATGCAGTCTATATACCGGCTGTCGAGATCCCAGCGTTAAGGAGACCGACAGAATCCAGATAGGTTGTTGGGTCCACACCAACCGAGTGGGAACAGAACCTGTGGCTAGCGCAGCGAGTCTTATGGGGGCTCAGGATGGTGCTGTCTGTATAGTGTAGTGTGGCTGGACACAGGGACGGTAAGGCAGGTGTGAGAACACCTAAAGGCTCCAGTGGAAAGTCAGAATGGAAAACTCTGTAGTCAGGGCAGGCTGGGGCATGTGTAAGCCAGACAGAGCTCATTAAGCTATTGGGAGCCATTGAGGGCCAAGAGGCCTGAGCCTAATCCTGTAGGAGACAGAAAAGGCGATGAAACTCTGGGACTGAGCTACATGTTGGGCCTAATTCAGACCTGATCGTAGCAGCAAATTTGTTAGCAGTTGGGCAAAACCATGTGCACTGCAGGGGGGGGGGGGGGGGGGGGGGATGTAACATGTGCAGAGAGAGTTAGATTTGGGTGTGGTGTGTTCAATCTGAAATCTAAATTGCAGTGTAAGAACAAAGCAGCCAGTATTTACCCTGCACAGAAACAAAATAACCCACCCAAATCTAACTCTCTCTGCACATGTTATATCTACCCCCCCTGCAGTGCACATGGTTTTGCCCATCTGCTACAAATTTGCTGCTACGATAAGGTCTGAATTAGGCCCTTTATTGGGAAGAAGCCAGGTGGGGAGCCTTGAGTTGTGAGTAGGCCGGAGCCTGTGTTAAGCCTGCGGGAAGCAGGACTGAGACGGTGCACGCTACCTGTGAGAGACAGGGCTGAGATTTCTCATTTAAGAGATATTATGTTTGCAGATTAGCTGCCCATGGTTAGTGAGGGGCGAAGAAGTGAGTTAGTGTCCTGAATGAGGGCTAGGCGTGTTTTATTTTCTGTTCACTTGTGTTGTTCTATTTATGCTTAAAGTAAAGCACTGTTCTGTTTATTTACCGAAAAAGCTGTGTTGGATCCTGTTGGAGCACCTAGACACTGACAAATTTGCCCCTCTACCCAGCTAATTTCCCCGTGTTGTCACAGTACATACAAGTCCATTTGAGACTTTGAAGCATTATGTATTGGAAGCAGCTGTTGGAGAGACCTGTGTTGTCTGTGTTGTGCCTGTAAGACCAATGATAGGCAACATTCATTTTTTAGAGCCTCACAAGTAGCCATTGGTCCTATATCGGCTGCACATTACCCATATGGAGGAAATTCAGATCATTTTATACTGGAGAACCAGACTGAAATTATCATAGAGCGTAAATAATAGTTAACCCTTTGACTGACTTGTCAAAGGGAGACAGACCTCAGAGTTCAGTCATAGTATATCCTGTACAAATCACTAGGAAGCGGAATAAAGGGGAGATATTAGTCTGTTGGGGACTCGCAATGACTGTTGCTCACTACTTACATCTACTTGATCATTTTAAAGTGTTTTCTGTTTTCTTTATGTCCTGTTTGGAAAAGTTTCTCAAACTTGTTATATTGTCTTCTGTAGGTGGAGTGTAGAGCAGTTTCAGAAACCTCTTCAGCCGCTTCCTCCCAACATTCCCGTCTGGGCACGTCGTCTCAGGAACTGTGAGGTGAGCTCACTACTAGCAGATTATATACACAATATACAGAGTATAGACAGCTCTCCAGCCGCTTCCCCCCAACATTCCCGTCTGGGCACGTCGTCTCAGGAACTGTGAGGTGATCTCACTACTAGCAGATTATATACACAATATACAGAGTATAGACAGCTCTCCAGCCGCTTCCCCCCAACATTCCCGTCTGGGCACGTCGTCTCAGGAACTGTGAGGTGAGCTCACTACTAGCAGATTATATACACAATATACAGAGTATAGACAGCTCTCCAGCCGCTTCCCCCCAACATTCCCGTCTGGGCACGTCGTCTCAGGAACTGTGAGGTGAGCTCACTACTAGCAGATTATATACACAATATACAGAGTATAGACAGCTCTCCAGCCGCTTCCCCCCAACATTCCCGTCTGGGCGCGTTGTCTCAGGAAGTGTGAGGTGAGCTCACTACTAGCAGATTATATACACAATATACAGAGTATAGACAGCTCTCCAGCCGCTTCCCCCCAACATTCCCGTCTGGGCGCATCGTCTCAGGAAGTGTGAGGTGATCTCATTACTAGCAGATTACATACACAATATACAGAGTGTAGACAGCTCTCCAGCCGCTTCCCCCCAACATTCCCGTCTGGGCGCGTCGTCTCAGGAAGTGTGAGGTGAGCTCACTACTAGCAGATTATATACACAATATACAGAGTGTAGACAGCTCTCCAGCCGCTTCCCCCCAACATTCCCGTCTGGGCGCGTTGTCTCAGGAAGTGTGAGGTGAGCTCACTACTAGCAGATTATATACATAATATACAGAGTATAGACAGCTCTCCAGCCGCTTCCTCCCAACATTCCCGTCTGGGCGCGTCGTCTCAGGAAGTGTGAGGTGAGCTCACTACTAGCAGATTATATACACAATATACAGAGTATAGACAGCTCTCCAGCCGCTTCCTCCCAACATTCCCGTCTGGGCGCGTCGTCTCAGGAACTGTGAGGTGATCTCACTACTAGCAGATTATATACACAATATACAGAGTATAGACAGCTCTCCAGCCGCTTCCCCCCAACATTCCCGTCTGGGCGCGTCGTCTCAGGAACTGTGAGGTGAGCTCACTACTAGCAGATTATATACACAATATACAGAGTATAGACAGCTCTCCAGCCGCTTCCCCCCAACATTCCCGTCTGGGCGCGTCGTCTCAGGAAGTGTGAGGTGATCTCACTACTAGCAGATTATATACACAATATACAGAGTGTAGACAGCTCTCCAGCCGCTTCCCCCCAACATTCCCGTCTGGGCGCGTCGTCTCAGGAAGTGTGAGGTGAGCTCACTACTAGCAGATTATATACACAATATACAGAGTATAGACAGCTCTCCAGCCGCTTCCCCCCAACATTCCCGTCTGGGCGCGTTGTCTCAGGAAGTGTGAGGTGAGCTCACTACTAGCAGATTATATACACAATATACAGAGTATAGACCGCTCTCCAGCCGCTTCCCTCCAACATTCCCGTCTGGGCGCGTTGTCTCAGGAAGTGTGAGGTGAGCTCACTACTAGCAGATTATATACACAATATACAGAGTGTAGACAGCTCTCCAGCCGCTTCCTCCCAACATTCCCGTCTGGGCGCGTCGTCTCAGGAACTGTGAGGTGAGCTCACTACTAGCAGATTATATACACAATATACAGAGTATAGACAGCTCTCCAGCCGCTTCCTCCCAACATTCCCGTCTGGGCGCGTCGTCTCAGGAAGTGTGAGGTGAGCTCACTACTAGCAGATTATATACACAATATACAGAGTGTAGACAGCTCTCCAGCCGCTTCCCCCCAATATTCCCGTCTGGGCGCGTCGTCTCAGGAAGTGTGAGGTGAGCTCACTACTAGCAGATTATATACACAATATACAGAGTGTAGACCGCTCTCCAGCCGCTTCCTCCCAACATTCCCGTCTGGGCGCGTCGTCTCAGGAAGTGTGAGGTGAGCTCACTACTAGCAGATTATATACATAATATACAGAGTATAGACAGCTCTCCAGCCGCTTCCCCCCAATATTCCTGTCTGGGCGCATCGTCTCAGGAAGTGTGAGGTGAGCTCACTACTAGCAGATTATATACACAATATACAGAGTGTAGACAGCTCTCCAGCCGCTTCCCCCCAATATTCCTGTCTGGGCGCGTCGTCTCAGGAAGTGTGAGGTGAGCTCACTACTAGCAGATTATATACACAATATACAGAGTGTAGACCGCTCTCCAGCCGCTTCCTCCCAACATTCCCGTCTGGGCGCGTCGTCTCAGGAAGTGTGAGGTGAGCTCACTACTAGCAGATTATATACACAATATACAGAGTATAGACAGCTCTCCAGCCGCTTCCTCCCAACATTCCCGTCTGGGCGCGTCGTCTCAGGAAGTGTGAGGTGAGCTCACTACTAGCAGATTATATACACAATATACAGAGTGTAGACAGCTCTCCAGCCGCTTCCCCCCAATATTCCTGTCTGGGCGCATCGTCTCAGGAAGTGTGAGGTGAGCTCACTACTAGCAGATTATATACACAATATACAGAGTATAGACAGCTCTCCAGCCGCTTCCCTCCAACATTCCCGTCTGGGTGCGTCGTCTCAGGAAATGTGAGGTGATCTTACTACTAGCAGATTATATACACAATATACAGAGTATAGACAGCTCTCCAGCCGATTCCTCCCAACATTCCCCCCCAACATTCCTGTCTGGGCGCGTCGTCTCAGGAAGTGTGAGGTGAGCTCACTACTAGCAGATTATATACACAATATACAAAGTGTAGACCGCTCTCCAGCCGCTTCCCCCCAATATTCCTGTCTGGGCGCGTCGTCTCAGGAAGTGTGAGGTGAGCTCACTACTAGCAGATTATATACACAATATACAGAGTGTAGACAGCTCTCCAGCCGCTTCCCCCCAACATTCCCGTCTGGGCGCGTCGTCTCAGGAAGTGTGAGGTGATCTCACTACTAGCAGATTATATACACAATATACAGAGTGTAGACATCTCTCCAGCCACTTCCCCCCAACATTCCCGTCTGGGCGCGTCATCTCAGGAAGTGTGAGGTGATCTCACTACTAGCAGATTATATACACAATATACAGAGTGTAGACAGCTCTCCAGCCACTTCCCCCCAACATTCCTGTCTGGGCGCGTCGTCTCAGGAAGGGTGAGGTGAGGTGAGCTCACTACTAGCAGATTATATACACAATATACAGAGTATAGACAGCTCTCCAGCCGCTTTCCCCCAATATTCCCGTCTGGGCGCATCGTCTCAGGAAGTGTGAGGTGATCTCACTACTAGCAGATTATATACACAATATACAGAGTGTAGACAGCTCTCCAGCCGCTTCCCCCCAACATTCCCGTCTGGGCGCGTCGTCTCAGGAAGTGTGAGGTGAGCTCACTACTAGCAGATTATATACACAATTTCTCTATCGTCCTAAGTGGATGCTGGGGTTCCTGAAAGGACCATGGGGAATAGCGGCTCCGCAGGAGACAGGGCACAAAAAAGTAAAGCTTTACTAGGTCAGGTGGTGTGCACTGGCTCCTCCCCCTATGACCCTCCTCCAGACTCCAGTTAGATTTTGTGCCCGAACGAGAAGGGTGCAATCTAGGTGGCTCTCCTAAAGAGCTGCTTAGAGAAAGTTTAGTTTAGGTTTTTTTCTTTACAGTGAGTCCTGCTGGCAACAGGATCACTGCAACGTGGGACTTAGGGGGAAAGTAGTAAACTCACCTGCATGCAGAGTGGATTTGCTGCTTGGCTACTGGACACCATTAGCTCCAGAGGGATCGAACACAGGCCCAGCCGTGGAGTCCGGTCCCGGAGCCGCGCCGCCGACCCCCTTGCAGATGCTGAAGCGTGAAGAGGTCCGGAAACCGGCGGCTGAAGACTCCTCAGTCTTCATAAGGTAGCGCACAGCACTGCAGCTGTGCGCCATTTTCCTCTCAGCACACTTCACTGGGCAGTCACTGAGGGTGCAGAGCGCTGGGGGGGGGCGCTCTGAGAGGCAAATATAAACCTTATACAAGGCTAAAAATACCTCACATATAGCCCATAGGGGCTATATGGAGATATTTAACCCCTGCCTGACTGGAAAAATAGCGGGAGAAGAACCCGCCGAAAAAGGGGCGGGGCCTATCTCCTCAGCACACGGCGCCATTTTCTGTCACAGCTCCGCTGGTCAGAACGGCTCCCAGGTCTCTCCCCTGCACTGCACTACAGAAACAGGGTAAAACAGAGAGGGGGGGCACATTAATGGCTATATATATATATATATATTAAAGCAGCTATAAGGGAGCACTTAATATAAGGATATCCCTTGTATATATAGCGCTTTGTGGTGTGTGCTGGCAGACTCTCCCTCTGTCTCCCCAAAAGGGCTAGTGGGTCCTGTCTTCATTAGAGCATTCCCTGTGAGTTTGCGGTGTGTGTCGGTACGTGGTGTCGACATGTATGAGGACGATATTGGTGTGGAGGCGGAGCAATTGCCAAATATGCAGATGTCACCCCCCAGGGGGTCGACACCAGAATGGATGCCTTTATTTGTGGAATTACGTGATGGTTTATCTTCCCTTAAACAGTCAGTTGAGGACATGAGGCGGCCGGACAATCAATTAATGCCTGTCCAGGCGCCTCAAACACCGTCAGGGGCTGTAAAACGCCCTTTGCCTCAGTCGGTCGACACAGACCCAGACACGGGCACTGATTCCAGTGACGACGGTAGAAATTCAAACGTATTTTCCAGTAGGGCCACACGTTATATGATTTTGGCAATGAAGGAGACGTTACATTTAGCTGATACTACAGATACCGTAAAACAGGGTATTATGTATGGTGTGAAAAAACTACAAACAGTTTTTCCTGAATCAGAAGAATTAAATGACGTGTGTGATGAAGCGTGGGTTGCTCCTGATAAAAAGTTGATAATTTCAAAAAAGTTATTGGCATTATACCCTTTCCCGCCAGAGGTTAGGGCGCGCTGGGAAACACCCCCTAAGGTGGACAAGGCGCTCACACGCTTATCCAAACAAGTGGCGTTACCCTCTCCTGAGACGGCCGCACTTAAGGATCCATCAGATAGAATGATGGAAGTTATTCAAAAGAATATATACACACATGCAGGTGTTATACTACGACCAGCTATAGCAACTGCCTGGATGTGCAGTGCTGGAGTAGTTTGGTCAGAATCCCTGATTGAAAATATTGATACCCTAGATAGGGACAATGTTTTACTGTCGTTAGAACAAATAAAGGATGCATTTATCTTTATGCGTGATGCACAGAGGGATATTTGCACACTGGCATCTCGGGTGAGTGCTATGTCCATTTCAGCCAGAAGAGCCTTATGGACACGACAGTGGACAGGCGATGCGGATTCAAAACGTCACATGGAGGTTTTGCCGTATAAAGGGGAGGAGTTATTTGGAGTTGGTCTATCAGACTTGGTGGCCACGGCTACTGCCGGGAAATCCACTTTTTTACCTCAAGTCACTCCCCAACAGAGAAAGGCACCGACCTTTCAACCGCAGCCTTTTCGCTCCTACAAAAATAAGAGAGCAAAGGGCTTGTCGTACCTGCCACGAGGCAGAGGAAGAGGGAAGAGACACCAACAGGCAGCTCCTTCCCAGGAACAGAAGCCCTCCCCGGCTCCTGCAAAAACCTCAGCATGACGCTGGGGCCTCTCAAGCGGACTCGGGGACAGTGGGGGGCCGTCTCAAAAATTACAGCGCGCAGTGGGCTCACTCGCAGGTAGACCCCTGGATCCTGCAGATAATATCTCAGGGGTACAGGTTGGAATTAGAGACGGATCCTCCTCATCGTTTCCTGAAGTCTGCCTTACCAACCGTCTCTTCCGAAAGGGAGAGGGTGTTGGAAGCCATTCACAAGCTGTACGCTCAGCAGGTGATAGTCAAAGTACCCCTATTACAACAAGGAAAGGGGTATTATTCCACTCTATTTGTGGTACCGAAGCCGGATGGCTCGGTAAGGCCTATTCTAAATCTGAAGTCCTTGAACCTCTACATAAAAAAGTTCAAGTTCAAGATGGAGTCACTCAGAGCAGTGATAGCGAACCTGGAAGAAGGGGACTTTATGGTATCCTTGGACATCAAGGATGCGTATCTACACGTTCCGATTTACCCCGCACACCAAGGGTACCTCAGGTTCATTGTTCAAAACTGTCACTATCAGTTTCAGACGCTGCCGTTCGGATTGTCCACGGCGCCTCGGGTCTTTACCAAGGTAATGGCCGAGATGATGATTCTTCTTCGAAGAAAAGGCGTATTAGTTATCCCATACTTGGACGATCTCCTAATAAGGGCAAGGTCCAGAGAACAGCTGGAGACAGCTTTAGCACTATCTCAAGAGGTGCTAAGACAACACGGGTGGATTCTGAATATTCCAAAATCCCATTTAATCCCGACAACTCGTCTGCTGTTCCTAGGAATGATTCTGGACACGGTTCAGAAAAAGGTTTTCCTTCCAGAGGAAAAAGCCAAGGAGTTATCCGATCTGGTCAGGAACCTCCTAAAACCAGGAAAAGTGTCAGTACATCAATGCACAAGAGTCCTGGGAAAAATGGTGGCTTCTTACGAAGCAATTCCATTCGGCAGATTCCATGCAAGAATATTCCAAAGGGATCTGTTGGACAAATGGTCAGGGTCGCATCTGCAGATGCACCTGCGAATAACCCTGTCACCAAAGACAAGGGTGTCACTTCTGTGGTGGTTGCAGAAGGCTCACCTATTAGAAGGCCGCAGATTCGGCATTCAGGATTGGATCCTGGTGACCACGGACGCCAGCCTGAGAGGCTGGGGAGCAGTCACACAAGGAAGAAACTTCCAGGGAGTATGGACGAGTCTGGAAAAGTCTCTTCACATAAACATTCTGGAACTAAGAGCAATCTACAATGCTCTAAGCCAGGCGGAACTTCTCCTGCAAGGAAAGCCGGTGTTGATTCAGTCGGACAACATCACGGCGGTCGCCCATGTAAACAGGCAGGGCGGCACAAGAAGCAGGAGTGCAATGGCAGAAGCTGCCAAGATTCTTCGCTGGGCGGAGAATCACGTGATAGCACTGTCAGCAGTGTTCATCCCGGGCGTGGACAACTGGGAAGCAGACTTCCTCAGCAGACACGATCTTCATCCGGGAGAGTGGGGTCTACATCCAGAAGTCTTCAACATGTTAATAGACCGTTGGGAAAGACCAATTGTAGACATGATGGCGTCTCGCCTCAACAAGAAACTGGACAAATATTGCGCCAGGTCAAGAGATCCACAGGCAATAGCTGTGGACGCACTGGTAACTCCTTGGGTGTACCAGTCAGTGTATGTGTTTCCTCCTCTGCCGCTCATACCAAAGGTATTGAAGATCATACGGCAAAGAAGAGTAAGAACAATACTAGTGGTTCCGGATTGGCCGAGAAGGACTTGGTATCCGGAACTTCAAGAGATGCTCACGGACGAACCGTGGCCTCTACCTCTGAGAAGGGACCTGCTACAGCAGGGTCCCTGTCTTTTTCAAGACTTACCGCGGCTGCGTTTGACGGCATGGCGGTTGAACGCCAGATCCTAAAAGGGAAAGGCATTCCAGAAGAAGTCATTCCTACCTTGATTAAGGCACGGAAGGAAGTCACCGTGAAACATTATCACCGCATTTGGCGAAAATATGTAGCGTGGTGCGAGGATCGGAGGGTTCCGACGGAGGAATTCCAACTGGGTCGTTTCCTACATTTCCTGCAATCAGGATTATCTATGGGTCTCAAATTGGGATCCATTAAGGTTCAAATTTCGGCCCTGTCAATATTCTTCCAAAAAGAATTGGCCTCTGTCCCTGAGGTCCAGACTTTTGTCAAGGGAGTACTGCATATACAGCCTCCTGTGGTGCCTCCGGTGGCACCGTGGGATCTAAATGTAGTTTTAGATTTCCTCAAATCCCATTGGTTTGAACCATTGAAAAAGGTGGATTTGAAATATCTCACATTGAAAGTGACTATGTTACTAGCCCTGGCCTCTGCCAGGAGAGTATCTGAATTGGCGGCTTTATCTTATAAAAGTCCTTATCTAATCTTCCATTCGGATAGGGCAGAACTGCGGACTCGTCCGCATTTTCTCCCTAAAGTGGTATCAGCATTTCATCTGAACCAACCTATTGTGGTGCCTGCGGCCACTAGCGACTTGGAGGACTCCAAGTTGTTGGACGTTGTCAGAGCCTTAAAAATATACATTGCAAGGACGGCTGGAGTCAGAAAATCTGACTCGCTGTTTATATTGTATGCACCCAACAAGTTGGGCGCACCTGCTTCTAAGCAGTCGATTGCTCGTTGGATTTGTAACACAATTCAACTTGCACATTCTGTGGCAGGCCTGCCACAGCCTAAAACTGTAAAAGCCCACTCCACAAGGAAGGTGGGCTCATCTTGGGCGGCTGCCCGAGGGGTCTCGGCATTACAACTCTGCCGAGCAGCTACGTGGTCGGGGGAGAACACGTTTGTAAAATTTTACAAATTTGATACCCTGGCAAAGGAGGACCTGGAGTTCTCTCATTCGGTGCTGCAGAGTCATCCGCACTCTCCCGCCCGTTTGGGAGCTTTGGTATAATCCCCATGGTCCTTTCAGGAACCCCAGCATCCACTTAGGACGATAGAGAAAATAAGAATTTACTTACCGATAATTCTATTTCTCGGAGTCCGTAGTGGATGCTGGGCGCCCATCCCAAGTGCGGATTATCTGCAATACTTGTACATAGTTATTGTTAACTAATTCGGGTTATTGTTAAGGAGCCATCTTTAAGAGGCCCTTTCTGTTGTCATACTGTTAACTGGGTTTAGATCACAAGTTGTACGGTGTGATTGGTGTGGCTGGTATGAGTCTTACCCGGGATTCAAAATGCCTCCCTTATTGTGTATGCTCGTCCGGGCACAGTACCTAACTGGAGTCTGGAGGAGGGTCATAGGGGGAGGAGCCAGTGCACACCACCTGACCTAGTAAAGCTTTACTTTTTTGTGCCCTGTCTCCTGCGGAGCCGCTATTCCCCATGGTCCTTTCAGGAACCCCAGCATCCACTACGGACTCCGAGAAATAGAATTATCGGTAAGTAAATTCTTATTTTACAGAGTATAGACAGCTCTCCAGCTGCTTCCCCCCAACATTCCTGTCTGGGCGCGTCGTCTCAGGAAGTGTGAGGTGAGCTCACTACTAGCAGATTATATACACAATATACAGAGTATAGACAGCTCTCCAGCTGCTTCCCCCCAACATTCCCGTCTGGGCGCGT